>NC_056746.1:716669426-716714426 GCF_019279795.1 Protopterus annectens | reverse complement strand
CTGTCATCTTGTTTTCACTTTATTTTTAATCTTTGGATCTGCAGCTAACAATTTTAATGCTGGAGTAATAGAAATGTGGTCATTAAGGCCCTTACCACAACATGCATCAAGCCTTAACTGCCAAATCATTTCCCTATACTCTAAAAGGGTCTCCCAGTCACCACCCCTACCTGGGTAAGCGACCTCCTCTATTATCCAGAATTTGTAATCAGCCATATTACAAGTCAAAGCATGTCTATATAAAGCATTGTTCTCGTTGTGCTTGTTTATGTCCTTAATATGTTCATAAATTCTAGATCTGAGATGGCGCTCAGTTTTCCCTATATAATAGCTCCAACATGCTTAACAAAATACTAGGTAAACTACCCCTTTTGAGTAGCAACTGTTATACCTTCTAGCCCTAAGTGTCAAATCTAGGCTAGGTATTCTCACTTCCTTTAATCCAGCAATATAAGAACACTGTGCACATCTACCACATCTAAATGTACCACATTTCTTATTAGTCCCTTCTATGTTGGTCTTTTGTCTTTCAATCAAATTTTTAATATTCTTGTTTCTGCTAAAACTATATTTTATATTGCCTTGGAACACATTAGTTCTGCCAGATATATTTCTGAACAAATCCCAGGTCTCATTAATGCATTTTTTTAACCATCTCATACCCCCATAATATATTAAGGTCAGGTATGGTATTGTGCTTGAATTGTCAGTATTACCACCCTCCTGTTCATTATGGGTGTTCATTGGAAAATTTACAACAGGCCTGGAATCTATAATGCCCTCACTAGTTAAAAGGGGGGTATATTTATTGCCCCTACCTAAAACGACATATTCTTTTATGGAATTAATAAGTTCCATTGGATATCCTCTCTCAAGGAACATTCTCTCTACATTGTTAACTTCATTCACAAAATCACTCTAGTCAGAGATCATTCTAGCCATCCTAATCATTTGTCCTTTCACAATATTTTTCTTTAATTGATAGGGGTGGTCACTATCAAAATGTAAATAAGCATTAGAAAAATGTTCCGTCCTGTAGATACTTGACCTATAACATTTCTTTTGATAGTCTTTATTTAATTTCACATCTAGGAAGTGAATTTCATCCCTTCCCACTTGATATGTGAATTGTAGAAATGTGGTTGTTTGATTAATATAATGAATAAATTCCTTTATAGAATCAAAAGGCCCTGTCCATAAAACAAATATATCGTCCAAAAAATGAAAATATTTTGCTATATACTGACTGTATTCTGACCTAAGAACATATTTGCATTCCCAAAATAACATAATAATATTTGCGTATATGGGAGCACATGATGATCCCATGGCAATCCCCTCTTTTTAGTGGTAATAATCACCCTGAAAGTAAACATAGGTATATTTTAAAACTAATTCAATACACTCTAAAACAACTTTAAATTCATCCCCTATTAGAAAATTCATTTCAATCAACATTTCTTCAAACCATTCCAAACCTTCACTCTGAGAAATCACTTAAAACAAATCCCTTACATCAATTGTAATAAATGTTATATCATCTATGTAAATACTCTTACCAATTTTATATAAAATGTCCCATGAATCAACTAGAATATGTTCATATTTATTGTAAAACTTTTTTAACTTACTGTCAACATAAATAGCCAGGGGTTGTGTCTTAGACCCTTGCAATGAAACTATAGGCCTCATGGGTGGATTATAAAGTGATTTATGTACCTTCAGTATACCAAAAATAACAGGTATAACAGGCTTGGGGACTCTAAGAAATTTGCATAATTCAATGTCAATCAATCCTTGTAACACATTCCCCCGGATTCATGAAGCTCAGCGCAAGGCTGGTGTAAGGCTTGCGCCAGCCGTGCAGCGTATATATGGAGTAGTAGCGCCATATGCATATTAATGAAGGTGTGCAGCTGCCACAGCCACATGCATAGGAAACATGCGCGAGTGCATGGGGCGTACCGAAGTTACGGAGGGAGGCGTGTCAATGTCAGCTGTCGATGAGCAACCTAAACTGCTGAATAGTATAGTCCGCCTGCAGTAATACATGCACCTATCAGTGTCCGTGGAGACTGAAACGTATACAAAGCATGCAAGATAGTCCCTGCGAACAGAAAATGAAGAAGCAAACACAAATGCATGATAGGGAATAACAGGTCCCTACCCTTGAACAAATGACAGAAAGAACGCGTGCCCGTGGTCCAACGTAGTGTTTATAGCTATACCATGTGGAAGTGAAACAAATCATATGCTAGGGCACTGCCAGGAGGTATGTCCAGCCCAATGGAGAGGGTCACCAGCTGACCCATAATGTGAGGGAGGGTACATAGCTGTGCAGATGTGTCCATAACAAAATACATGAGGAGAAATGTAGATATATGTAGTGACTGTATGTCCGAATCATATCCCACAAGGGATGTAATAGTCACATACAAAAGGTATGTCTGTATCCCACATAACAAATGTGATAGGGAATAGAATACACATGTAAATGAATCAGGAGCATAGAAACAGCTACAACAATAAGGACATATGTAGGCCAAAAGGAACAGTATGACCTGTACCATCGACTAAGAATACCACCTGTCCCACTTTGCGAGCGACAGTACCACTGTGGCCAGATGTGTCCTGACACAAGCATGCAAACATGGCAAATGTGCAGAGATTATAGGTTCATAGGTTCATAGGTTCATAGGTTTATACTAGGCTATCTGCCCTAAGGCATTTATAAGCCTAGCCCAAATTATTGTGGCTTACGCCACCCCTTATATGAAAAAATACTGTGCCCATTAGTTTGTTGTGCCTCTGTCCAGCAGTGACCCAGAGATGATTCCCGGGGTAAACCTACGATCTCCCATCCACAGGTCTAGATTTCTCTTGAACAGAGTCAGCGAGGTGCTCTGCCTCACATGGACCGGGATTTTATTCCACAGCATAGGGAGTCTCTGAGTGATAAATCTATCCCTCCAGCACGTCCTATTTATATCCGTGCTAAGGTTTAAGTCGCTTGCTCTAGTGGTTTTGGTGGATTTGGATTTTTTGAGGTGGAGCATGTCCATTAATTCCGGGTTGGACATGGCCTTGTATGTCAGGCACATGTCACCTCTGAGCAGACGGTATGCGACTGAATAGAGCTGGAGAGCTGGAGTTTCTTCAATCTGGCAGCATATGACAGATTTTGGAGTCCCTTTATCCTTTTGGTGAGGAACTTTTGGGGTCTCTCCAATTGCTGCAGATGTCGGGTGAGATACATCCCGAATGGGGCATTGTACTCGATCATTGGTCTGATAAGTGAAGAGTACAGGGGAACAATGACCTCACTAGATCTGGATGTGAATCCCTTCATGATCAGGTGGGCAATGTAGAAGGTCTTTCTAACCACTTTAGCAATGTGAGTGTCAAAAGAAAGGCCACTGTCAACCTGGGTCCCCAGGTCCCTGATAACCTCTTCTGTGCTTAGTGGATTGCCACCTATATGGTAGCTTGGGGTTACCTTGTTTTTCCCGAAGGGTATGACTATACATTTTTGGCGTTTAACTTCAGGCCATGGCTCTGGCACCAGCTATCTGTTTCCGTGAGTCCCTTCTGAAGGATATCAGTGTCCGATGCACTTTCCACTATGGCCCAGTTTGCAGTCATCTGCAAACTTTGTCAGCCAAAGTCCTCCCATGTTGGCCTGTACTTCTGAGAAGTATATGCCAAACTATAGGGGCCAAGGACCGAGCCCTGTGGGACACCACTTGTGACCGGCTTGGAGTCTGACACAGCGCCAGCAACTCTAACCCTGTGGGTTCTGTGCTTAAGCCAGTTTGCAACCCATCTTGTGACATATGGGTTTACATTTAAGCTGGTAAGTTTTTCTACAATACCGAGTGGGGTATTGTGTCAAAAGCCTTTGCAAGGTCAAGGTAGGCTGTATGGACTGCCTTTCCCTCATCAATGGCCTTGGTGACTATTTCAAGAAGTCGACCAAGTTCAAAAGGCATGATCTTCCCTTGACAAAGCCAAACTGGGTCGGGTCCAATGTCTGCAAGTCCCTATATCTTTGTTTATGAGCTCCATTATGATCCTCTCCATAGCTTTGCAGACTAGACTTGTTAAGCTTATGGGGCGGTAATTACCAGGGTCCGTGAGGCCACCTTTGTGGAGTGGGACCACAGTTGCCATACGCCACTCCTTGGGCACGTATCCTGTGGTAAGGCTGAGATTAAACAGCTGCCTTATGTGCGGGTTTAATTCCTCATTTAGCTCGTGTAGCACACAGCCGGGGACACCATCCGGTCCCATTGATGCTGTGTTTTTAGCTTTAGAGAGAGCAGCTTTCACCTGCGCATTTGAGATGTCCGGGAGGCTACACTCGGCTGGGATAGTTATCTCTCCTTTAGGGGGGGACATAATTATCCCTCAGACGTCATGTAATAGTGGCATTAAACAGTTGTTCTCCACACGTATATTACATAAATGTCATAAGAAAAAGAATAAGTCACTGAAATGCTACAAGACTAAAGCTTAGATATAGGCAAGAGTTGTAAGTTCTATCTGCCGAACTGACCATTGGTATGTGTCAGCATGGAAAATGTGTTGTGTCCACCTCAAATGTTGCATTGTGGCCAATTGAAAAGGTGGAAACAGTACCGTAGACTGTGGGGAGGCATTGTCCACAACAGTCGGATATGTGGAAGGAATAGCATGGACATCGGAAAAGGTGCCATACCCCCAATGAGTACAACAGGTCAGCAAATCCCAGGAGTCATCGGTAGAAGCCAAACTAGTATGTGACACAGCCGAACAGGTAGTACCCGGGTATACCAACTAAGTAACGAAAGTGAAGTATGGGCATGTACCTATTGTGTGAGGTATAGCACGTGGGAAGCAAACATGTCAGGGTAGTCCACACAACCATAAAGGTACCCGACACCTGTAGGGCAGTCAATGTGCTACTCTGGCCGTGTCATGGCCCAACAACAAAAGTAGTGAGCTATCGGATGTGAGTAATTTGCATGTGAGGGGTGGATGGGTAATGGTAAAACCCGCAAAGGCGATACTGTGTCATATGCAGAAAAGGTGAACCAGAGGTATAGGAGGGGGCAGAGGGTGAAGTGGACATAAACACAAACACATGGAGAAACAGCTGCAAGACAAGCAGACAGGCCATAGTGTAGAACACAATCCCACAAACATATGTATCATGTAAATGTGCGATCAAAATGTATAGATATGTCACCGTCGCATACCCACAGGTTGGTCCTGATGGAACTGGCCATAACAAATGCAACACACCTGGCTGCATAATGGGCTACCCAGCATACCCTCCACATCACACAACCCAGCCCCGTAACAGAACGTCCACCAAATCCACCCGTACGTGGCCCACTGGTCCGTTGCAGACACAGCTACACATACCGACCCCTACGCATATGTAGTAGGTATTGTGACCCTAGGCAGTGTCAGGATAGCAAACCATGTATTCCCTGCATGTTAAACCCCCTGCACATTTTCATAAAGCCAAAATACATTTCGATATCGTTTCTGTGTGGAATGGTCCAATTTCTGGAATATCCCTTACGGGATAAGTAACCTGTGTAAATAGTAGAATGGGTATGATGACAAGATGTCCAATCCTGTACATATCTGGACACAAGTCAGAATGTGAAGTACAGGTCCAAGACACTGTCCAGACCTGAGTGGTCATGCATAACCCAGTACCCAGGATAAAACACCTTCCCGTGACGCACGTGTCCCCACACAAATATGCGGGAGAATATATCGCACACTCACATAGTGGCAAATGGCAGAAGGGTGAGGAAGACACCTGACATTAACAGGAGAACCCTGATGAAGTGTGAGGGATACCTAGTGTGTGCCGGCGTGACCGACCATACCTGACAACCTGTGTGAGTTAGATATCTGGACAGAGCCGTGACTACAAGTGAGACAAAGGTACAACAGCAGGTACAATATGCAAAGATAGCTGTTAGAAGTTATTCATGTATGTACAATCTGAGTACCCGGGAAGTCCACTGGGCGAAGAAGTGCCCAGTAACAGCGGAGGCCCAGGTAGAAAAGCTCCACAAGCAATACAAGGAAATAAAGGCTACATAATGTTAAAGGTAAAATACAAGAGTAAAAGGCATACAGTCAGGAAATACACATGCATAACATGTGCATAATAAAACAGTGCAAATCCAGAGTTTGTACTGGTAATACAGAAATGTACAACAATGAAATACTGGGAGTCAAGTGAGTGTCAGCTAAGTCTGATTAAGCTGGAGGGTAGAGAGGAGCAGGAGTATGGAGAGCTCAGAGGAGTGAGATCCGTAGAATGTATAACAGGTGCAAGCAGGAATATATCCATGTGGATGGATAAACATAGATATATCATAGAATGACAGTTTGCACAATGGCATTAATGTCCGGAGTACGAAGTCTGAAACTCAACTGTCTGCCAGCACGTCCCGACATCTGTTCCTAATGCCGAGCTACTGCTGTGCCAGAACACAACAGCATATTACAGAGGTTCGTACCATATCACTCAATTGTCCAGATATTCGCAGAATGGCCAGAGTGTTGGCTCATAGTGTTGTGTGCCTCCGACAACCTGCGTCTGTCCGGTAAATAGGTGTGGATTGACATCACGAAATAATGAGCATTAAGTATAGCACTCCACATCCCGCAGAAGAGTCATGACAATGCAAAACCTAGTATTCTATCAGCGTTATAAGCTTGTAAGGAAACTAGTTAAAATGTGTCCCTCTTACTCTCCCCATCATGTGGGGTTTGCACAGATTTGTTGCTCAAAGAGATTGAGAGGTATGGTCTGTACATATGTACAGTAACAAGCCATGACATTTGTGTAATGTACAACTGCATACCTGTAGTCACAACATGTCCAAGAAAATAATCCATGTATGAATGAATACAGGTAATAGTCAAATGTGAATGGGAACCTCCCCCTCACCGTGGAGTATGGACTGTAACAACCCCACCCATAATATGTACAGCCAACAGAATAAGCTCCTGATAGGTGCCCAAACACATGTGTCTATAAATACAGGTAAAATGTTCATAATAGGGAGATGCTCCCTGTCCACATGCTTGATCTGACATTTGAACTCGGCCAGGGAAGTTCCGTTCACCAGGCGGACAAGCCCATACCCAGATCACTACATGAACACCCTGACAATCATAAACGTGTATGTGATACGACTATATGATCTGGTGTTCTGCATATCCTCGGAGTGATTAACAATGCAGCTGGGGTCCACAGCAGTAGGCAGTACGGAATGTGTAATATGTAGTACCGCGTTTCCCACAGCAGGGGAATGGATGCCTGTGTTGTAAGTGAAGCAGTGAGGCATATGTTGATGTAGCTAAGTACTATGGGTATGCATATCAATGAGGCAGAAAAGCAACAGAATACTGTTTCTGGCATTCGTCCAACGTGAATGCAGTCCCGGTTGACCTACGACCACTGCAGATATCTGTAAAGTGTAATGAATGCATTCGTGCTGTACACAGTTAAATACGTAAAGGTGAACCATGTGTTTCACACCAGTCCATAAACCGGACTACAGATAAGTAAGTGTTACGGTCAGACGTATGAAAGGCCGCGCAAGCACACATTTATTAAACAGATGTAACCCACAACATGAAAATGCAAGTGCGCCTGTGCGTGTGTGATCCGCTCACAGCATAGTAAATGAATGCTGTTTCCCCCACATTAGATATACATGGCTCAAACCTGTTAACCCCATAAAGTATGAAACCGGACAAAGGCATGCAAACTACCGGTACAAATAGGGACAAACCCCAGATATGTGCCAAAACAAACATAGAAAGTGGATAGAATAACAGGTGTGTCAGTAGCATGGATTCTCTGAAGGGTATGTAGTCATAACCTGAACTGCTTGCCAGTATTTCCCAATGTAAGTCTTTCATGAAATGCCACTACATTGCCAGATAGACACAAGGTTATGCAAAACACACCGAAGTTAAAGAGGCAACCAGCTGTACATTCTGCAACAATCTGTACAGTGGAAAGGTATGGTATGGATATAGATATATGTGTATACACATAATCCACAGACGTAAATCAAAGCAAATTATGAAATGAGGACTGTACATGTATATATGTATACACAACAAACATATGTCCCGTAGATATGACATATGTACATAAATAGGCCATGGCATAGCTAATATGGGTAGACAAACAGACATGCACGAAAGGTGAATAAACCGCTGCTTTCCAAACCATTGGCCAGAAAGTGACAGTCCAGCAAGTTCTGCACTTTAAACATGCATATAGGTGTCCATTGCAGCACCCCAAAAATTGATCCATACGTAGTGTCAACCGTCATTGATGCAAAATAAGTGACCTCAGCAAATGCAATATAGCTGTACATGCAACAGTAGCAGGTGCAAGGGTAATGACACATGTGTCGATAGAATGTATGACGTACGAACTGATATCCGGAGTGTGGGGAGTGCATATAAGTGTCTCCACACTTTAGTACCGCTCACATTAAACATGTGTAATGGGTACCGTGGAGGGGTGTCAGGTATGGGAATCATGGGTATGCAGAAATGGGCCTAGGTGTTGTTTGGCAGAGATTTATTAGGCCCGCCCCATGGGAGTGATGTGGGTATAACACACGCCTATATTCTCAATAATGGGGCAAACCATCCACTGAATATTGTGTAAACCATTGTGGGAATATGTAGGGCCCTAAATCAGTGTCATGTAGGCGATTATCATGGATGGACATGCGTACGACCAAGATGGTAACCATACCTGGCAAACTGTCAGAATAAGACAGCTGCACTAAGGCATAGTACATGAAATACAAATAAGGACTATATTAGTTATACCCCAGACAAAGTCAGAACGTTGATAGAATACTGGCGTAGCCAGGAATATGAATGTTATGAGTGTTACTAATCATGACATAGAAATGTCAGTCACTATTATCTAACCGCACAGTTCGTAATGCCTTGCCAGTAATTTACCAGAAAGGCACATTACTATGACAAATGTAACAAGAGCAAAGGTCAAACGTCAGGGCGTTTACCCATAATGTGTACAGGTTAGGGGTATGAAGGTTACCTGTCCAAAATACATGTACAGAACTAGTGACACTTGGTGGACAGGTGAGAAGAAAGATGTCAGGACAAATGACAAAACATGTACAAGTCATACGCATGTACTCCGACAAATGTGAATGACAACGTATGCCCTGTGAAAGTCAATGTGGAAGGTTAATAGACTCAAAAGAAATGTGTCCCTCAGGGTGTCATGCAGTGTCACCGTTACAATGCCCAGTCCCCCATACTCGTACGTGAGCTCTGCCACTGACGGAAAGCGCAAATACCGGCGTACACATACGGTACATGATAGACTAATTAGTGTGGATAAGCAGCTGTTGGCCTGTGTGAGGAATACAACCCTCTGGGTGGGTGTGTCCTGCAATATAAATGTAATGGCATGTGGCCTGTGATGCCGCCATACAGTGTGTGTATTGGTGTCAGAAAGTTGATATCTTGTATCAGACACATACTCTGCAACTGTACAGATTTACGCAGAATGTGCAGAGTTCTGCCTCATATGTTTGGTGTGTTCCACGTAAAATCAGTAGCATTCTAGCAAATTCCTGAGAACTGAAGTCATGAAATAATGACAAACATGTGAGTTTAAGCCACCAAATCCATCAGAAAAGTCATACTAATGCAAAACCTATTATTGTGTCAACTATATACGTTTGTAAGAGCAATATGTAAATACTGCCCCTGTGTGTCCCACTATCAGTTAAGGCTTTGTCCAGATGTTTGCTCTAGGAGGTGGAGTGGTATGATCAGAAACAGATACATGTGTGAGGAAACAGCATTATCGACTGAAAGATAACGCAGAAGATATGAAAAGCGCTGCAGTAGGACGTTCAGTACTGTCCGCAGGTATGTGCTGACATGTCAAATGACACAGCAGTCTACATGAAGTACCTATAGGGCTGTCACCTTTACAAATGATGATAGTGGGACATACCCACAGCCATGCACACAGCACAAATAGACATACACACAGCAAAACTAGGCCTTGATACATGAAGCCTCCGGCGTGTATGAGTAGAGTGAGAGTACAGCAAGGATAGATGTCTGCCAAGCTATACAGCAAACGCCTGTAAGGGCGTGTAACACCGCCCATAACACGAACGTTGCACGGACAATGTTGGGATTTGCAACATACCTCATTGGTATGTGAAAGCTATGCAAATATGCGATACATGAAACAGTCAGCTGTCCATGCAACAGCAGAGCTATGGGCAGAAAAAAAAAAAAATATATATATATATAGATATATAGATATATATAGATACAGACATACACACACACACACATGTGGCAGGGTTGTGAGCAGAACACGAACATAACCACTGTACCACACAACAGCATTATGCAGTGACAGAATGTGCAACCGTGAGTAATAGATCATGGAAATCACACAGGCATATGTCTAGACCGTAGACAGCAGCATCAAAGGCAAAGACGCAGCACAGATGTTATGGTGAGTGAATACTGTAAAAGCAATGTACTGTTGTCATGCAGCTGGAAACACACACACACACTTGGCAGGGCTGGGAATTGAACTTACACCTACCTACCCTATCACACTACAGCATGACGCATTTACAGAACACGCTACCGAGATTACTAAACACAGCAGTCCCACAGGCATCCTTCTAGGTGCGTGACAACATCCGCAAAGGCAAAGACGTCAGCAGGATATATCTGTGGTGTGAAGCGTCTAAAAGCATAACCTGAGTCCCCAGGTGGACGGGAGCATGCGCACACACACACACACTTGGCAGGGCTGGGAATCGAACTTACACCTAACTACCCTATCACACTACAGCATGACGCATTTACAGAATGCACTACCAAGATTACTAAACACAGCAGACCCACAGGCATTCTTCTAGGTGCGTGGCAACATCCGCAAAGGCAAAGACGTCAACAGGATATATCTGTGGTGCGAAGCGTCTAAAAGCATAACCTGAGTCCCCAGGCGGATGGGAGCATGCGTACACGCACACACACACACACACACACACACACACACACACACACACACACTTGGCAGGGTATCGAACTTACACCTAACTACCCTATCACACTACAGCATGACGCATTTACAGAACGCGCTACTGAGATTACTAAACACAGCAGACCCACAGGCATTCTTCTAGGTGTGTGTCAACATCAGCAAAGGCAAAGACGTTAGCAGGATATATCTGTGATGTGAAGCATCTAAAAGCATAACCTGAGTCCCCAGGTGGATGGAAGCATGCGCACACACACACACACACACACACACACACACACACACACACACACACACACTTGGCAGGGCTGGGAATCGAACTTACACCTAACTACCCTATCACACTACAGTGTGACACATTTACAGAACGCGCTACCGAGATTACTAAACACAGCAGTCCCACAGGCATCCTTCTAGGTGCGTGTCGACATCCGCAAAGGCAAAGACGTCAGCAGGATATATCTGTGGTGTGAAGCGTCTAAAAGCATAACCTGAGTCCCCAGGCAGACGGGAGCATGGGCGCACACACACACACACACACACACACACACACACACACACACACACACACACACTTGGCAGGGCTGGGAATCAAACTTACACCTAACTACCCTATCACACTACAGCATGACACATTTACAGAATGTGCTACCGAGATTACTAAACATAGCAGTCTCACAGGCATTCTTCTAGGCGCGTGTCAACATCCACAAATGCCAGAACGCCGGCAGGGATTGTATAGAGAGTGTTCAATCGGACATAGTACTGTCCCACGGTAGACGTATACAACCACACGGCAGTGGTGTACTCGGGGCAACTATACATGTATGGAGCACTACAACAACAATACATAGACACAGTATGCACCACAGACAGTACACCCTTCCAGATAGTCACCCAGTGTGTACTCGGTAGGCATCCATCCTGACATTGAAGATGGAAATCCGTTGCCTGGATGACCACCATGGCAATACAGGATGTCAACAGCAATGCCCATGCACAGAGGGACATCACCGACACAAGGTGTCACTGGCCACGGCCGCACACCTGGTAATATACGTCAGTTCGGTCTGTACTGTGTGTTGATCTACACAACAGCATACTGGGCATGCTCACACACTTAGCTGTTGCAAAGGGCTGTCTTAGCTGTTGCAAAGGGCCATCTTGCATGTAGATGGAGTGTAAACATGGAAGGTCTCAGTTTGGACTGTACCATGTGTCCATCTACACAACTGCGTACATGGACTGTACTGTGTGTCCATCTACACAACAGCATACTGGGCATGCTCACACACTTAGCTGTTGCAAAGGTCCGTCTTGCATGCAGATGGAGTGTAAACATGGAAGGTCTCAGATTGGACTGTACCGTGTGTCCATCTACACAACTGCGTACATGGACTGTACTGTGTGTCCATCTACACAACAGCATACTGGGCATGCTCACACACTTAGCTGTTGCAAAGGCCTGTCGTGCATGCAGATGGAGTGTACACACAAAAGGGCACAGTACAGAAGGGCACAGTAAGGTATAACTGTCCTCACACACAGGACGGTCACACATGCAGTGACCTGTACACACAGCTGCCATCACAGCTGTCACAGGTGCAGGTCACACACGTACACACTGCAGTGTACACTGTAGCTGTCAAGTCATCACCATGTCATCGGTGCAGCACTACACAGCCTTACAGTACCACAACACCATGTGACACATGACCACTGGGCTGTACAGAGGTGTACACCAGCTGTGCAGAGTACACATGTACCAACAGGGATCCAACAGGTGTTATGCATTGCAATGATACCAGTATACATGAACAGGTCAGCTAAAGACATACCACGGCCCTTACACAGCTGTGACACATGACTGTTGCTGTACACCAATGAACACACATCTGGATATGTCATACATGTGATTGTGTGGATGTGTGCATGGACTGCACACACAAAACATACATACATAGCCTTTGATGTACCTTATGCATAACAGTGGCCTAATCAATGCTACACACGCAAATAGAAGGTGGGTCCATGTCTGTTGAATGCTCACACTACAGGGGGTAGCAATGTTGACCGGGACACATACCCTTGTACTGGTCGCCTGTGACACCCGTAATATCATACCACAGTCCATGTATTATGTATGTCAACACACATGTCCAACAATAGCAATGCATACAAACATGGCAACAGGAGACACATGTGACATCTGTACTGTGCATGCAGCAACCATGCATGTGCAGTGGCCGATGTCCGTAACATAGTTGCACCTAACTACGACATGCAGTCGCAATGCAGACCCATAATTGACACCTGTATACGATGACATAAAAACAGCACGTATGGAGGGATGTGTGTACATAAAGTGGTGAACCACCTGGGTAGATGTATGGGTGCAGGTGGTGGCTCACAGTTGTGTCACACACCATCCTATCATGCCATGTGCAAACAGTACGCTATGTCACTGTTACGTGACGGTGCTGACATAATGCATACACAGCGGTCAGGTGTTACCAACTATATGTCACATGGCACCTGTAACACCTACAACCTTCTGTGTGCATATAGCAGCACATTTACCAGATATAGCGTTGGTACACATAATGCATTCAATACCGCTGCATGTCTATCAAATGTGTCATCATATGGCAGGTGTATCATTCGCAGCACTGCCATGTGTGTCCCAATGTGTGACCAGAGATGCCACATATTGCAGGGAATATGTCCCAGTTGTTACACATCCCTGTACATCGTTGTAGAGATCTGTACATACGTCAGTGTGGGAAGCATGACATCGGTTGGTGTGGTGCATCACACACGTCAGCTGTCCGTATACACATGTGTGGTCACCACAGTGTGTGTGTGTGTCTGTATGTATGTCTGGTGCTTGGTGTGAGGGTGTATGCTAATATACAGTGAGAAATGATCACTAACCCCATGTGGTGACTAACCCGTAATGGTGATGCAGTGCACTACCCTGTTGATGCCATAGGTCGCAGCCATACTGGCTACCTGTGCATGTTCCTTCCATGTGACATGTCGTGTGGGTGCATAGTACTATGAGGGTGATGACCACATAGGCAAGGGTCCCCACCAGAATACTATGGGGTGTGCGTTATAGTGGTGTACACCCTGTGAATGTGGCCATGTTCCCGTACTGTTACAGGGTCCTACTGCTGCCCAGTGTGGCCTCCAGTTACCAAGTGACACCTCACATCATCATTGGCCAGACCACTGTGTACAACCCCTGCACCATGTCACCATACCTGTAATATGTCCTGCTATGTATGTCACGTCTCTGTCCAGTGTAGCCTGTGGCACTGACCACATGCGTCAGGTGCAGTATATGTGTGGAAATCTGTGTCATGTTGGTGTTTCCAACAGTTAGGTTGAGGGTACATGTAGCATGCTGATATTGCCAGATGTGCCTGTGAGTAATCCACAGTTACACGTGGGGGACTGCAAACTCTGCTACCTGTAGGCACATGCAAGTACACCATAGGAGGGAACCAGGGTACCACAACCAACATGGTGCTACAGATGTAACCGAGACACATACCGTGAACACATCAAAATGCATGCTGCACCTGCACTACATGGTATGACCGGTGCATGTCGACAGTACACAACCTATGTCACATACACATCTCTCAGTATTCACACACAACCACTGCAACATACACATCCCTCACTATGCATACACAGGTAATATTACATACACTTCTCAGTATTCTGTTCACCCTGTGCATCAGAATATTTGTGCATAACCCTGCACCGATGGTGTGGATGACAGGGATGCGGCACAGGCTTCATCATATGCACAGGGTGATATGTTTGACAGGGGCATAGGCTGCACCAATGGATAACATCATGTGTGTGTGTGTAAGGGCCGGTGAGTTGATTGGACATGTCTGTTCAGAATGCATTTGGATGTTGTGGAGCCCTACAGTTGTGTTTGCTGTGTGCGTGTATGTGTGTACACAGTTCTGCCATTTGTGAGGCCTACACGGGGTATAATTGACAGGCCCAGATTGTACAGACCAGGTTGTACAGCTCACCGTGTCTGTCCACGGCCACGTGACCTGTGCCTGCGTGAGGTTGCACGGGCACTACCAGGTGGAGGTACAGAGTGGCTACTGTCTGATGACACATGTCCGTTGTAACCGTGTCCCCGCTGAGAACATCCAGGGCCACGCCCATGTGGCCTGCTGTGTCCTGGTGTTGACAGCGCAGCACCAGCTGCACTGCTACTGCTACCGGCACTATGGGAGCGGGCATGTGAGGTGGCATGCTCACGTCGACCTACACTAGGTGGTGTTGCTGGCCTACGTCCATGTGGCCTATGCCTCACTCCTACCAGATGTTCCAGCACAGACAGGTCCCGCTTGCAGATTGCCATGCCTCGGTCAAGGATGCCAACCATTTCACCCAATCGCCTATCCAGAACATCAGCAATCTGATGTTGAGCATTTGCCAATGCCTGGATGTTGTCATTTAGGGTATGGATAGCAGCCCTCTGCAGCCTCTGCCCTTCTCTGTTCTGCCGTTCAGCAAGTGCCTGTGCCGCCATTACAGTCTGGAACATGCGTCTGGTGATACCAGCTGCTGCGCTCTGTCCTGCAGGTGCATGTCTGGCAGAGGTCCTCCTACGAGCAGCACCTGCCACATGCCTGTGTGGCACATCTGCAGTCATTACACTGACACCATGGTGTGTAGACACACCTTCTGTAGCCACCACACGTTCCTGTTCCACGCTAACAGACACTGACTGTCCTTCCTCTATGGCCACTGGTGATGCGGTATGTGTTGGCAGCAGAACTGTGTGTGGGGAAGAGGGGGACATAGCTGGGATGGTAACCATTGGCACAGATTCAGCCCCTGACAACCCTGCCTGTACCTCATGCATATGCTCATCACCGCTAGTATCTGTGGGGACACTAACATCAGATGGACCGCAGGAGGGTAATGCACCTACATCACCTGTGAATGCAAAGAAATACTGTAAAGTACAATAGACACACACACACACACACACACACACACACACACACACACACACACACAAACACAGACACACACACACAAACACAGACACACACAGACACACCATGCATGTGATTTGTCAGATGGCATGCAGCATGCCTGTGATACAGCAGAGGGCATGCAGCTCAGACATTAATAGTGTTAGTAAGCATACCTCCCTGGGGAGCACACTACAGCAAGCAGGTGTCATATCAGTAGCCACGCAGTTCACACAATCATGGTAGAATGCATGCATCCCCGTGATACACCATGTGGCCCAGAACAGGATAACAGTACACATGGCTGACATGACCTTGACATGTAATCTGCTGACGTGCATTAACATGCATACATGTCTGACACAATGGTGTCCTGACACATGTACAGCATCATAATGGACTTCACATTGCAGTGTTGTGTGTATGCCCTACAGATAGAATACATGTTTAGCAAATGGGCATGAGCATGGGAGGGTAGTGTGAGCCATCTACATTGCTAAACAGTGTGAAGTACAGACACTGTGCCATTGCATGGCATCAAGGCATCTATGTTGCTGTAGAATGCATAATATGTACACATTACATAGCCATAACTGCAACACAGTCGTGATGTTCAACAGATCGTATATGGTAGACTTCAGTGACACCTCCAGTAGCTGTGCACAGGCTTTTAGGTTGTCCAGTGTACCACATCAACTGTATAATCGGTCAACTAAGGCTATAATTGGACCATGTGTGGACAATGTGCAACAGGGTGTATACACATCCCATGTACTGTGTGGCTACATGTCTCTGGCCATCCTCCATGGCCATGTGTGCACATGTGTTGGCCAAATGTGTGTGATGGCCATCTATCTCACATGTCTGTGTTGTCCTATATGACATACACCCATAGATGTCAGATATGTCACAATCCACAGGGCTACGCAGACAACGGGTTGTATGTTTGGTATGTGGGGTATAGGCCACGCGATAGTGTGACAATATTGCAGACAGAACACTACATGTCTGGGACATGTCAGGTGGCACATCGCAAGGTGTGCACCCAATGCAGGGGCATATTTTATTTATTTATTTTTTTTATTTTACATTTGTTGACTGGGCTAGTCTAGCTGGAGATATTTCCATTTTCAGTAGAGGCCCAGGGAGAAAAGCTCCACAGAGAATACATAAAGAAAAACATCATAGTGTTTGTAAGAAAGTTCGTAAAAGACAAAACTAACAACTCTACAGTTTCATATTATTACTAAATGAGTTAGTTACTAACCCACACAGTTGCAGTCCAAAAAAACCTTATAAAAACATAAAATACTTTGTATGATAAAGATACTAAATGATACTAAATGAATTAATTACTACCACACACAGTTATAGTCCAAAAAACATTATAGGAAGATAAAAAATACTTTGTATGATAAAGATACAGGGTAGGAAGTAAGAGAAAAGAGAGCTAAGAATAAGGGAAGTTAGAAGGGATTAGTTATGGAAAGGAGAGCAAGTAAGACAGTCAACAAGCAAAGAAGTATTAGGAAGACAAGTGGGAGTAGAAGAAGAAAGCCAAGTGGAGGATAGAGTCAGCGAGAAGTAGGAGATAGTTCTAAAGTAGAGTATAAGTAGTGGAAAGTTAATCAGGTTTACTACAGTAGCACAGCCAGTGGTTTTGGAAGTGCAGTTTAATGTTTTGTTTGAAAAGAGGCAATGATGTAATCTTTGTTATGTTGCTAGGTAATAAATTCCATTTTGTACCTACCGAATTGGTAAAAAGGGAGTCACCAGCAGTGTTATTTGATTTTATAGAACTAGTCAATAGTTTGCTAGAATAGCAGAGAGAGTTAAGATTGTTATAGGGGATTATGAGTTGAGAGAGTATATGGGTGTTCTTTGGTTGGTACAGAATTTTATGGGCAATAGTGAGTTGTTGGATTGCAAGATAGTTTTGAAACTCTAGCCAGCCTAGTGGTATATGACACAATGGTGA
This sequence comes from Protopterus annectens, assembly GCF_019279795.1. Classification (NCBI taxonomy): domain Eukaryota; kingdom Metazoa; phylum Chordata; order Ceratodontiformes; family Protopteridae; genus Protopterus; species Protopterus annectens. The sequence goes on along the minus strand of NC_056746.1, from coordinate 716,696,329 downwards.
CACCTAGTGGCATATGACACAATGGTGACACCTGTGGGCTGCCCATATCACAGCTCACTGTGTGGTACTGTGTGCGTACCACACATGTTGTTCCAATGCATACTACATATGCCTCCATTGTAGAACACCTCCACCGTTGTATGCACAGCTGACCACACATGTCGCAATGACAAGTACTGTGGTTTCAAGTCGGTGTATCATTTCATTTGTATATATTGCACATGGGTGGCCTGTGTGAATGATGGGTAATGCGACCTGCATATCATGACTGGAACAAACATTAGGTGTGCAAGTGTTAACTGGCCACATGGCAAATAGATCTACACTGTAACATGCCTGATACTGATAACAGTCTCACCTGCAACAGACTCATGTCTGTGCGGCACGCCAGAGGAACCTGTATAGGGGTGACACAGCAGTATGAACATTATCCATGACTGTATGACAGCCACAGGTTGCACTGTGCATGTGAACACATTCACCTGTGTAATAGCATATAGTATGCACATGTGTGCATACACAGCGTAACATACTGTAGTATGCAGCATGTGTGTCGATATACCTTGCATATGTTGTTACTTTACATAATGTACAGTGACCCATGCAACTAAATGGGATATAATAGCCATATGTGCAGTACTGACTTACCAGGCAACTCCAGGATCATTGGTTGGGAGACACCCACCTCCACGATGGCAGCTAGTGTTTGTGGATGCTGTTCCCTGGGTGTCCCCAAACTGGCCAGTAGCTCCTCAGTGTGTGTGAGTGGGGGCTGGGTTGGTGGCCCACCACCTGTTCCACCTTGTTCCCTGGTGATTGCAGTGGCACGCTGTTTTGCATGTCGTATCAAGTCCATGCAGTGTCTGCGCACCTGCTGGTAGGTGCAGTTATGGCCACCCACATCGCTCACCCTCCTGCATAGATCCTGCCACAGGTCATCCCGCTGCTGGGCATGCTGTGGCACATGGCTGAACAACAAGTCATAGTTGTCATGGAGCTGTGGGATGAGGACATCATCCTCCTGGAGGCTGTATGCTGGGAGGCGTGTACGGGGCATTATCTGTAAGACATAATGATGGTGACAGGTCACAGTTTCAGGGATGTACAGAGATACTGCTGCACATACATTTCTATGACATCTACTACATCTTCACAGTTATCTTTGCAAAGCATCATGACACTGACACGACTGACGTGTTTGTGTCACACACATGTCACACCCATTATGCATTGGATATCATCACCATATATGTGTGTCACCTCATTACAGTGTTCATACACCATGTAAATGCTGTCTTGCTGTGGGCATGTCTATTTGCCTGCACTTGTGTTCTTACCTATCTGCATATGCCTGGATGTGTCCACGGTAATGCTGTTGACCTGGATGCTGTGTATATGTCACATATCAACACAGACACAGCCGTAATGGACTTGAGCAGTGACAATGCACACATACACATGGACACCTGTACATGCATGTGTTTTGCCATATACATCTACACAGCACTGTACAACTGTTCAACATCCTGCCATGGATCGCCTGTATTGCACATGTGATAGACATGGGACAATGGCTAGTCAGACGACATTCGCATGGATGGTTATCAACCATAGCATGTGCGGGCATGGTTTCCAAGCTGTAACAGACAGCCATTATGCCACTGCAAGGTGCATCAGTGCCACATTACTGATCCAGACAGTTGATAGTACATCTACCATGCAGCCATCACACCATGTATGACTGGGATGACATGTGCAGCTTTGATGGACAGGGTTGCATGGTATGGCGGGAGTATATCACATATATCGCACAGGGATCTGTCCAGCCTGTGGCGATCCTAGTATTAGGACGGTGGCTGTCCATGACATATGTCTTATAGATCAGGATATGGACATGTAGCATGTCCATCATCATGGTGTAGCAAATGTCTTTCTGCAAGGTAGACAGCATGCTGCATAGTGGAGGTGAGGATTGTGAAGGCTGGTATCGCACATCCATGCATAGCCATTACTCCTTAAAGGTGGTATGTGATCCAATATTGGTCACCACAGTGCTGTATATGCCTGTCCAGTGATCTCCGTGCTCATGGATGGCAACCTGACATGATATGGGTACCTCATATGACTACCTAAGGGGCCTGGAGATGTCACCAAGTCGGGGGGTGCACTGCACAGCACCATCCCTTACACAGTGTCCATAATGTTGACCACAGCCTAGGTAGTAGTTTATGGGTACAGGGATGTTCACCTAGCAGTGAGAATGCTGGTATCATCCATCAGACTGTGCACATATGTCATACACCTCATCCACACAGCCCATTCTGCATGTTGTTCACAACACTGACACAGCTATACTGATAGGTCATGGCCATTCACAGCCTTGCATACACAGATGCCTAACATTTGTCTGTGTGGTATGGGCTACAATGAGGGTGGGGTACAACACATTAACCCTGTTCTACTCTAGCTGGCACTGGTGTGATGTGCACATGTCACTCTTGCACCTTTTGTAGTTGTGAGTCTGTCAACAGGCCACTGGTGGAACACTCCTGTGACATACAAAGGTGTTTGTAATCAAACATCCGTGCTGTCTTGTACATCTGTACTGCTAACATCTACAGTGATAATGGTTCATGGACATGCACACCATACTCAGCAGGGTTATAGTGCGGTGCCACCCAAAATGACTGTCATCACCACTTGTGGGTTGATATTATCCAACACCCTATCTGTATTGTATGGTCATGCTAGGCACTTGTTCAGAACTTGTGAGCATGTCATGAGCTACTGATTACTATAGCACCCATTCCACATCATTTCCCACAGGTACACTGGCTGTCCTACACTTCCCAGCTTGCTTATGGTACAACAGCTGTTGTACACACGTAACGCACATATCCTGTGTGACATGGTTGTATATACAGGCATGTCCAACTGTCACGTACCAGTGCTACTGCCTGTCTATATGAGGGTTATGTCATATATGTGGCAATAGAGCAATTGTCTCATGTACACATTCAATGCTCACCTCCCAACATACGACACTACAGCCTGTGGGGGATGCACTTCTGCAGCCATGCTGGGGGCATAGCTTTCAAGTGTACCTCATTACGAGGAACGTACCTCACTTGGGGTCTTAAAAGGTGCATGTTCCTCAAGGTTCCACATTGAAAGGGTCTGTCACACATTCATTGTTGGAAATTGTTTACCTGCTAGCCATGGCTAAATAGATGGGAATCATATTAATTCGTTATAATATCTTTTTTATACGTAAAACCAGCCTATTTTAGCCATCATATGCCCTTCCTAGTTGAAGCTGTTAGTAAGCCAGTTGTAAGTGTTCCATGTTTTGCCCATTTGTCACACATTATGAGGGCTAATGTTCCTCATTTTGGGGACAGGAAGTTGACAGCTATGGCTGGGGGTAATGCTGTCACCAACCCTGACTGCACCTGACAGTCATTTGGGGATGTGTAACATTCGCAACACACCCAACCCATCACATATCTCACATGATCTACACCACTGGCCACACCTACGAGGACGACTTGTGCAGTACATCTCCATACTCAGTGTAGGCAGCAGAGGTAGCCCCCATCATGGAAGACAACATCACCAACTTATAGCCCACAGACTCATGTCTGCCCATCACATACAGCCAATAGGGAGTTATAACATTCACAACACACCAGTCATAGGTGACTCTGTAGGGAGTCACACTGCAGTTCCACACAGCAGGCTACACAAGGCGATAGTCGTTACATCTTGCTGTCGGGTAACTGCTTCTGCAACATAACCTATGCACCCATGCCACACCTCACCAGGTGCAATGTGACTGTTATTCTCCATGTTAGTGTGACTGCCCTGTCATGCCACTTCACAGACTACGTGTGCAGGGACATGCAATAGCTCACCAGTCTTATAGCCCTGAGTGTGTGGGCCAAGCCCTGGGGAGCAGTTTGCATTCATCCGGACACGATACCACTGTACAATGACCGACTGTGTCACTTCAACAGTTGCCTATGCTCCTATTGTCATTCCACAGGCATCTGGTATTTGTCCGCTTTGACTGACCTGGTCAAACACAATGCTGTGGCACAGATGACTTGCACCTGTCAGACCTGGGAGTACAGCTCACATGTAAGGCTCTTGCTGCTTCTATACTGCCTGTCTTGCACAGTTTCCAATAACTGTCACCGGCAGAACGGGAACTGGCAAGCACGACATGGGGTCACGTGACACAATGCTTGCATCTTCCTCTGTGATGCACGCAGGCAAGGCACATCTTATAATGCACCACTCAAACATCTCTGCAGTGACTGGGACCTGCCTGTAGGCTCTGAAGAGCACACCTGAAATGACAGGTTATGGACAGACCATACCTTTCAGGCACATACCTGGACTGGCACACCCACAACTGAGGGATTCCCATATCCCACTATGTTGTGCACACATCCTGGCTAGTTACTTAGCACGATGCATCAGAGGTGCTCCACGTGCAACTAACTGTGTCCGGGACCACTATACACATTGTAACAAGCTACAGAGTCAACATCATACCCCACGGTTAACATACCTTATTTGTTGGTACATTGGACAGTGGGCCTCAGACAGCTACTACTGGGATAGCCACTCATGTACCGACGCATCCATGAGTCATACCCTCCGCTCTGCTGGATCAACCCATACACACCACATCCAAGACCTACATTAACCTTAACATGAACACTACCACCATGTGACTGGTGTTACACACCTGGGGTTATCCCCTCATTGGTGGATTCCGAACATATGCTAATCAACCTTGTTAGCCACATCCTGGCACCACACCCATCACAGCATACACAGTACATGAGTACTACAACACCTACTACAGACGTCTGCTGACAGCGGTTGTTAACATCATGACACCCGTGCAGATGGACAATGCACATACAAATGCTGACACATACCCCAGTGCACTTCATTAGCATGTACACAACTGCATGGATCATGCTATTCCACACAGAGCCATGATGGTACACACCAGATAACAGACGCCAATCTGGTGGTCATGTTCCATGAACATATGATGTACAACAACAGGTGTAGGCTGTTGCACAGTGGTGTACATTCCCATGAGTGGGGTGGCTCACTGGTCAGCTGTGGTAGGGCCACAGGGTCCCTCATCACATACTCCAAGACTAGCTACATAAACATGACTGTGACACATTCCGGGGTGTAGCACCAGGCATTATGGTGGTATGTCAGTAGTCGATGGCAACACCCACATCTGCTGTCACATACAACAGTCACTCAGGAACATTACAGAACCAGGGGATGTTGGCAACATGCTGGAGGATGGATTCAATGCTAACATTATACCCTCTCACTCACTACAGGGCCACAATCCATACAGAAACATTGTGGTGCCCCTTTGGTCACACCTACACAGTACTGACCTGCACTCTACATGTCCTGGGACACTGGCCTCATGTCACCTTCTAACGTCCCAGGCTGTGATGTCCACCAACCTCTGAATGACGTCTCCCCACTAGGCCACCATATTCAGTAATAGCCTTGTTTCAGACATTGTGGCCCCTGAATGGCACACAGCAGCATTTATCACACTACACACAGGTGGCACCACAATGCACGAGTGGGACTATAGTCCTACACACCTGACTGGACTGTTCTGCATGGCTATGGGGCACATCATCAAGGACGTCATTCACAGAGACATTGTTGGGCTCCCGTCCGTTGCTGCCACCCAGGTTAGGCTTGTTAGGGCCAGAGCATGGCCCCTACACATGGTGGATTCCTTTCATACAGTTACCAGGGCAGTTGCTGATGGTACGGGAGTCCACACATCCTACATTGTCCTCTCATTGCCTTTCAGCACCATTCTCCATTCTGGTATTGACAACATACACATCCACCTGCACATCGTACCCTATGTCTCAGGATGTTATGCAATGTGGCTCATGGACAGGACACACACAGTGAGGCCAGCATGCCATAGTGCCTACTACATGTCAGGTACAGTTGGCATACCACAGTCCTCAGTCATAGGGCCCCTCATGTTCAGTATATGCTTCCCTGTGGTACAGGCTAGCACAGGGGAATTTCCCTGCCTAGCTTTCAAACCCCTGCATACAAAGCACCATGATTGCTCCACCAGCTGATACTGACTCCATCCATATGGGTGTCGCTGTGACAGATACATGATATGACTATCATGGCATCAAGCTGCATGACACAAGGTGCATGAACATCACCTTTGCATTACACCATTCACTCACTGACTATCACATGGGTGGTAGTCCCCTACATACATATCACATTGTACATGTTTGCAGTACACACATATGTCGCACCCACTCCTGTGGTTACCGTATTGCCACTGTGGCGTGGATATCCTTCTACGTGGCCACACCTATCTGTACTGGGTGCGTAGCTGGTACATAGGCACCCATTGTACCTCTGAACTCAAGACATCTACACACATTCAAGGGTACACCACCCCATTTAGGGTGTACCTTACACAACAACTACAGCTTTACATACCACAACATTAACACACCATGACGTTTACTGAGCTTTGACAGTTTAAGTATGCGGCTGCACTACGGACACCACATCTGTACACATTTGCATACTACATACTCAGGGGTGACCTCTGCTCATCAGACAGGGCCCATGTCCACAACATTATTAATGGATATACTCCTCATACGCGACATAAGCAAAAGCCACTGTGAGCAACATGCTCATGGATATGTGCACACACGCCACAATGAGTGGGATGTGCTTGAGGGTTACATTCCCAAACCGGACACTCACCATGCTTTCGAACATAAGTCCTATGTACATCACGCAGGGACACTCAGTAGCACTGTTCATGGGATACCTCCCTTGGTGGTTGGGAGACACATGTAGGCATGGGATCACTGCAGTGGCTGTACTGTGCAGAGGTACAGGTGACACATGGCTCTGCTGTTCACAGGACACTATCCTAGTGAGGTGCCACTAGTGTGAATACTGTAGTTGTGCTTACACATGGACTTGCCAGACTGCATAGTACCCCACTATGCACCTGTGAAGCTAATACATGTCCTTTGTGCATGGTTACTTGGTAGCCCTTCCATTTAGATTAGCTATCATGCAATTACAATGTCCCATGCCTACAAGCCATATGTATCCTGTTATTGTACATGCCAATAGACGATACCTGTGGTATGCATGATATGCCTGTTATGCTGTGTAGAATATCTGTCATATCTACCTACAATACTATACATTTCACATATTTCACATAGTATCCCATATTGCAAAGCATACTTGCACAGCAGGACCACCTTAGATATGTCATTAACGTTATATGCCCATACACATGCGTGCTGTGACAGTATATCAACATATACTATCCCCTGCTATGGCACGTCCTTGTTGGACATACCTTACCACTGACGGCGGGTTGTATGGAATTGTTCTGTTTAACGCCCTCAAGTAGCATCCCTTGTGGTGTCTGTGCTGTGTACCTTGTGTCCCACTGCTGGACGCACAGTTTCTACAAGCGTTAGTATGCTCAGCAAGACATCACTACATAAATACCTTTCCCCACTTTATGCATTGCGGACACGTTTATTTAATGCAAACCAGGCTATACATACAGTAAAACTAATTAATACAAATCATGCTATACATAACCTTACATATTGGGTGTTCTACATACCTTGTTATCGTTATGGCATTTCGTTTCTATCTCTCTCACAGTGTTTCAATTGGTATTCGGTATGAGCATATGGTTTGAATGTCTGCCAAGTCATCCTTATATACGTCGATACCTGTAACATGTGGATCCATCCCGCCAATTGGTGTTTCTGAGTGACTAATTACTTGCATATCAGCTGTGCAGCTACTCCATTCGCCAATTACATGGCAACAGTGGGGTATAATTGAATTCACCACTTGGGCATTGCCTATTTGCTCTACCTTGGGGGAGACGGTCTGCATTGTGTTTTGTTATGTGTAATTGCAATTGCTATGCATGGAGACAAGTATACTTTGGATTCATGTCCCCCATGGATTGTGTGTGACAGGTAGAGTATTTGGTTCAACATGTGGGTGTACCTGTCATCCCAACGTCTGATAATGGAGTATTGCAAACAAAACCTGTAACATGGCTGTTTGTTCCATTATACAATGCCTGCAATTTTGCATGACACCTTTAATTGTGTCTCTCACATGGTATGTTGAGGGTTCTACAGATGTAATTGACTGACTGGATGTTTGTGCTGCTATTACAGTCTGTATTGCTTTAGTTTCTAGTGTGGGGGATGTCGGTGGGTGTACGTAGCATATACAGGTTTGTGGGCCTTGCATTTCTACATAATCCGTATATATGTGTGTGGGCTCCGTCCCTAATTAGAGAGCTAACAGTTAGTAGACTTATGTTACGGGATTGTACATTGGGCCATTGTTAATTGGTTTCTATATCGTCTGCATGTGGGCTTGCAACTTGTATACCTCCATAATTGCAGCGATATATCAAGGGATATGTGTAAGTGACAGCTATCCCTTGTATTTCTGTCCCAGATATTTGCAGTCATTGCGGTTGTGTTAGTAAAAGAGCCTGTTTGCCATGGGTTGCCACCTTTTCATATGGTCATTGCTGGACACTTGCGGGACACACAGCGGTGTTTACAGGCCAACACATAGCCGCGGTCAGTACACAGGTTAGCAGATACTTTTATCCTCAATACATAGCTATTGTTGTGGGACTTTGGCTACTTATCATATTGCATGTCACATTTACGTTTCTTACATTTAGGCATAACTATTAAATACGACTATTACATTATATATGGGACATATTACTGTCCTACCATCTCGGACATTTGCCCTTTGTACTGTTTTATGTCAGGACACACCTGCCCAGGGTGGGGCTGTCCCTCCTACTGTGGGACAGGTAGTAACCGAATGCCTACGGCTAGCTATACCCACACCTACCGTACTGATCTGCCTCTGACTTGGCACTAACAAACACATGTTGCGGACACACGCACATTACAGTCACACGGAGACGCACACAGCACCCTCAACGCACACTTACACAGACTACGGCACTCACAAACACAGTTGAACACAGTACCTACGTGGACCGCAACACCGGCAGCAGTGACTAAATGTCCCTTCATATCATCATACTATTACTCGCGGCTGTACTGTTCTGGTACTGTGTTCTATCTGTCTTTCAGCCTCATGGTTACGCATGTCGGTATGTTACACATTCCATAGTTGGCGGTATCCTATTTATTTGTACCTCCAAGGTGTTATGAATGTTGTTGAACTATCTATTATATTTGCAGATATCGCTGAATCCATCTATATCAACATATATCACTCTATTGCCCTTTCTATCTGTATTATATATATGCATATGTGTACATATATATATATCTATATATATGCATATGTGTACATATATATATATATATATATATATCTATATATATATATCTATATATATATATATATATATATATATATATATATCTGGCAGGGAACATGACAGGCACACAGCACCACCATATGCTGTAAGGCTCATGTACTGTTCAGGTGTTGGCATTCCGTGTTCCACTAGCTGTTGTGTTTACAATGTTTGAAGGCTGCCTATGTAGGAGTCACACATTGGGCCACCTATACATTACAATTTACAGGTGGTCATGTTTGTGTGCCATCCATTTTACTGTGTGTGCAGGTGGAGAGGTGTCAGTCCGTTGGGGCTGACACTGTCAGAGTATGTGCTATACGTTCCCTCTTTGCCAAGGCGTAGGCATATTGGGCACGCCTCTGTCTGCCTACTGGGGCTGGCACAGTGTGTTCATGGTCTGAATCCCTCTGTGCCTGTAATGGCCTTGGCAATTGCAGTGGGCTATGAGGGCCTTCACCGTTTTGTCCCTGCTGCAGCTGCTTCTGCAGGATCATATTATGTAGCATGGCACATACTATGACGATGTGGGCACACGTGCCTGGAGAGTACTGCAAGGCTCCAGCAGATGTATCCAAGCACCGGAACCATGATTTCAGTATCCCGAACACACGCTTGATGATGATTCTGGTTTGTGCGTGTGCCTCATTATGGCGTTCTTGCATGGGTGTGTGTGCATTTCTGATGGGAGTCATCATCCATGGCTCCAGTGCATAGCCAGCATCCCCCACAAGATGGCCATGTGGGATGTCCCCCCTGACAAATACCTGATACAGCTGTGAGGCATACCAGATATGGGAGTCATGGTAGCTTCCAGGGCTGCCAGCACACACATCCATGATAATGCCCTGGGCATTGCACATGACCTGGCAGTTTATGGAGTGGAATCCCTTGCGGTTTATGTAGCACCTACCATGCTCACTGGGTGGTGACTTGATTTGTATGTGTGTGCAGTCTATCGCACCCAGTACCTCCGGGTAGTGTGCCACATGGTGGAAGTGGCGCATATTGCTGGCCAATTCCTCCTGAGTTTGGGGGAAGTATATCTGCTCATTGGCATGTGGTAATATAGCATCCAGGAACTGGTGTAGTACCCTGGATGCTGATGCCTGTGAGATACCCATTATATCTCCAGTTGGCCCTTGAAAGGTACCTGTGGCCAGTATTCGCAGGCTTACCCATACCTTCGTGTACACTGGGATGGGTTCCCCTCTGTTGTTTCTGGTTCTCAGGCGTGGCCGGCACAGCTCCACTATTTGCTGTAAGATGTCCCTTTCCACCCTGTAACGCTCTACTATCTCCAGGTCATGTAGCCCCTGGTAGGTTACCCTTGGTCTGAACACTCTCCTTCTCCTCCGAGGCCTGCGGTGGTTGTCAGCATCATCCTCCACAGCACCGTCAGTCTCTAACACATGCTGATGAATCACAGCTATGGCAGCTCCCAACATGTACATTTTAAAAGTTCCCCGTGTGTTTACACCTACAGTGCAGTGTTTGGGATTACACAGGGGTGTGTGTTGGGTGCTTTCACACTTTATACTATTGTGCTGTGAACACCGATGATGTCATAGGGTGTGTATGTACGATCGTAGCTACAGGGTATCTTATGTGTTTTACTGCGGCACTACTATTGTGGTGCCTTTGGTGTTGAATTACATTTGGCTGCCGTGGATTACCTCTTGACCTTCCCTTTACATTTCTGCATGTTGCACCTACCATTTTCTGGCGTGCATCCTGCAGCCTACTTTCATTTGTACTTTCCTGGACCTGGCGTATCTTGCGTTATGTGTGCTACTGCCGATCTGCTGTCGGTTTGCTTTGCTCTGCTGTGTTAGGTCTCCTATCTTTGCAATCCAATACCTCCCCTCCTTTCTTTGCATTCCAATGCCTCCCCTATCCTGTTTTGCAGGTTTCTGCAAGCAGACTTGTCAGCTGCCGTCGATTGGCCATCGTGGGTTGATTGGTGTTGATTGCTCATTAGTACTCCAATTACCCTACTTCAGCATTTCCTTCTTTTCTTCCCCTGACCTTCCTGTTTGTGCTATTGTTACGTGGCGTGCATCCAATTACTGGGTTTCGGGCATGTTTTCATCCCCATACACATGCACTTTTGGGCACCATGTGTGCTCTCAGCTAAACGATTCTATACCTTCCCCCACCCCTGTCCTGCAGCTTTGCTTAGCAACGGACAGGCCAGATTAGCATTGCTCCAATGTGCTTACTGCTACGGTGGCACACCCCTCTGCTGATGTCATGTATCTCCTCTGTGCCACTCCTCGGTGATATACCGCTGCGCCGTATGGTACAACCTTCATCTGGCGGGACATTAGCGATTCAGTATTATCTGCCTCATTTGCATGGCATTGACTACTAATGCATAGTTACTGCGCCGAACACTATCGCAGGCCCTTAGCAACCCTTGCACCTTGGTTGCAGTGTTCCATGCCTACCATTGTGTATTATGCTGTAAACCTGATTTCTATTACGTTGTGATTTTATGACATTTTTATATTATTTCTTTATGTTACAGCTTCCATACACATGCCCTGTGGTTGTGCTGTGCGTTACTGTGGACATGACATTAAATGTTGTTATTTACGTGTTGTGCATCTTTTCTTATGCCATTGGCTGTGTATTTCGCCATTGGCATATGTTAACGTTGTGATACCTGGGTCTGGCCCTCTTCTATAACTCTGATGTTCTGTTTGGGAAAATGTAAACCGTGTTTTTTGGTTTACATTTCTGTGGGCTTACTCTACGCCTGCACCACTTCATGAATCACTATATGCCTTCATTGGCATGGTGCGACACTGCGCATGGGGTGATTAGCATACCTAGACCGGGGGCTGCGCAGTTCTGGCTTACGCCAGTAGTGCACGTCGAATTGGATCATACCTGAATCACTCGACGGCCATATTTGGCATTATACTGCCTATGCTATGCCTGCGCCTGGTGCAAGCTTCATGAATCCCGGGGATTGTCTTCCAAAATTAAATCTGTCTTCTTATAGGATATATTAATTTCATTTCTAGTCACTAATTCATAATAATTTTCACTGTCCAAAATATTTTTCATTCTTCTAATATAGTCCCATCTGTCCATTAAACCACCCCTCCACCATTATCTGGTTTCATCACACAAATTATTTCATTCCCACTTAATTCATTTAACAAATATATTTCGGCCTCTGTCAAGTTTTTGCCTATCTCAATCTCTTTTTTATACTCATTACGTATTCTATTGGTAACACATCTCTCAAAATTCAAAATGTCATACTGAAGCGGAGGATTATAGGTGTTGGATCTAACAAGTACATTATCCCTGTCCTGCAACTCCCTATTCTTATACATGTGTATAAAATTCAATTTACGAGGGAAAGTTTTGATGTCCAATAGAATATTTTCAATTCTAGGTTTTTTAATAGGGACAAAGGTAAAACCTTTTGCAAATAGATTAAAATAAGTTTCATTAATAGATATATCAGTGTAGTTGAAAATGTTAAAATTATTAAATGAACTAATAATGTCATTGTGTTGTTGGTCTACCTCAACCATTGAATCTATTTCTTTACTGTCTACAGTAATACTATGATTGGCATCTTCCCTTACCTGCGTATCCTCCCCAAATGTTGGGTATTGTTGTTCATCGTAACTTGTGCATAGGAGGATTGTTGGGCCTGATTCCTTAACCTCTCTGACCTCCTGGGTTCCTCCATTTCTAAAGGGATACCCACTCTTTCATTATTTTCTCCATCACTACCATTAAAGAACTGTTGGTCATGTCCATAGGAGCTATATTCATAAAAATCTTGCTGCCCCTGTCTGTCCATACCAGCTTGTCTACATTCATAATTATCCCTATACATATTCTTTCTGCTGTTGTTTCTATTGTTCCTAATGTTGTAGTAGGTATTGGAAGTCCTGCCCAATGTATAACTTTTATTTTTGGTATCATTACAATAAGCATTACCCTTTTCATACTCATTCAAATCTCTCTCCAGTTTCCTAAGCTTCCTGTTAGTGTTCATGTTAATTGTATAGTCAATGTCATGCAAAACTCTAAAATAAACATTTTTGTATTCATCTATTGAAAACAATAAATCTGTATTAATTTCATTGTACAATCCATCAATTTCTTTTTTAGTTTGTTCCATGACCTCAACATTACATTTCATCATCAGTTTTAATAATGCTAGCCCACAATCATTAAAAATATCACATACTGCTTTAAAAAACATTTTATCATCATATACCTTGTTCGGAAATTTGTTAAGTCTAAGTCCTTTTGGTACCATCTTATCTTTTAAGCATTTCTCAAAGTACCAATTTTCTACTGCCAAGGATTTGTATTTAAGAAGCAATGATTTAAAAGTCTTACACTTTTCCTTGTAGGTCAAATTAACCGCTTGTTCATTCTTCTCCTTAATGTTAAATCTGAATGATTGATTCAACCACATTTGAAAATCAATATCCTTACAAGATTATGTTGCTTGATGTCCACTGTTACTTTTTTGTTGGTTAATATGTCCCTGACCACCATTAGGTCTCGTACGCCGGTTTTCCGGATGTAATTCACCCCCAGCATACTTACTCCGAGCGTCTGACATCATCGGTGTAACAGCCACCCCTCTCGGGCTGAACTGTGCACAGGGAATTTCATTAGCAGATCCAGAAAGTACTATATCAGCCTGGGAATGGGTCAGAATAACCCTGAGTAGTTAATTGAGCATAGAGCTATTCTCCATGGAACCAGACTCATCGTACCCGGAAGCAGCAGCAAAAAGTATCAACTGGTAACCAAAAGTGAAATATCCACAAAACACCCACACAATGCGCAGTTCTGGCACAATAAAGGCTGTCTCAGTGTTCAAGGACTGGAATGGTCCTAAATTAATCCCAGGAGTCCGATGAATAGTAAAAAAGTTTATTTACACTGAAGAATGTCCACAAAATAAAATATTGTAAAAAATAGAACATAGAACATAGATTGAGCGCTTTTGTCTCCCTCCGGAGACTTCTTCAGAATCTACCACCATTTCCAGATGGTCCTTGTTAAATACATATTGCTCCAAAATCATTGGCTAGCAGTATCATCTGTAATTAACAAACAAATTAAACATTAAAGGGCCGGCTTATGAAAAGGGCTAGTGTATACTGCATCAAGGGACACTTTACCATATAGCAGTACATTGAAGTAAAATAAGTGGAATAAAATAGAAACAAACCCAAACATACTCAAGATATATAGCATATACTATAAATATGTGTAAAAGATATATAAATATAAATATATATATATATATATATATATATATATATATATATAAAATATATATATATATATATATATATATATATATATATATATATATATAAATATATATATATAAAACTATCTTATTATACAGAATCGGGCCCAACAATCCTCCTATGCACAAGTTACGATGAACAACAATACCCAACATTTGGTGAGGATACGCAGATAAGAGAAGATGCCAATCATAGTATTACTGTAGACAGTCAAGAAATAGATTCAATTGTTGAGGTAGACCAACAACACAATGACATTATTAGTTCATTTAATAATTTTAACATTTTCAACTACACTGATATATCTATTAATGAAACTTATTTTAATCTATTTACAAAAGGTTTTACCTTTGTCCCTATTAAAAAAAAACTGGAATTGAAAATATTCTATTGGACATCAAAACATTCACATGTAAATTTAATTTTATACACATGTATAAGGATAGGGAGTTGCAGGACAGGGATAATGTACTTGTCAGATCCAGCACCTATAATCCTCCACTTCAGTATGAAATTTTGAATTTTGAGAGATGTGTTACCAATAGAATACGTAATGAATATAAAAAAGAGATTGAGATAGGCAAAAACTTGACAGAGGCCGAAATACATTTGTTAAATGAATTAAGTGGGAGTGAAAGAATTTGTGTGATGAAACCAGATAAGGGTGGATGGGTGGTTTTAATGGACAGATGGGACTATATTAGAAGAATGAAAGATATTTTGGACAATGAAAATTATTTGAATTTTGAGAGATGTGTTACCAATAGAATACGTAATGAATATAAAAAAGAGATTGAGATAGGTCGTTGCAAAAAGAATTTTGACCTTACCCTGTTTCACAATGAACTTATGCAAATTAACTGGTCACCTCTCAAATCCCTCCCAATAGATGAAGCTGTTAATCACTTCAATAATACCTTTCTCACCATCCTAGAACATCATGCTCCCTTATGCTCCATTTGTATGAAAGCTAAGACAGCACAATGGCTCTCTAACAAAACTAGGCAACTAATTCTTAATAGAAACAAAGCTTGGAAAAAATGGCATACCACTAAAAATTTAACTGATCATCTCTCTTTTAAACAAAAAAGAAATACGACAAAACAAGCCATACTTCATGATAAAAGAAACTATTACACTCAATTACAACAATCTTCCCTCCACCAACCACATAAATTTTGGACCGCTATTAATACTCTCTTATCCCCTGGCAAAGCTGCCACTCCAAACCCATCAGACTCCAACACCAACTCCCCCACAGATATAGCTAATGCCTTTAACACCTTCTTCACTTCAGCCATTCAAAAGCTAGCAAACCAACAAAGCCCTGATACCTCTAAACTATCTATGCCTAGCTCTACCCCCCCACCCCCATTTCACATCCAACCCATACCTACCTCCTACATTTTATCCCTACTTCAAAAACTCAAACCAACAACCCCTTCAGCCGACAAATTACCTGCAGAATATCTCCAACTAGGTGCCAAGGCAATAGCTTACCCCATCTCTCTATTAATTAACAGGACTATAAAAGAATATACTATCCCTTCAGCCTGGAAAATCTCACACATTATCCCACTCTTCAAAGGAGGTGACTCTTTGGAGTATTCTAATTTCCGCCCTATAGCGCTACTATCTCCTCTTGCAAAATAATGGAGAAATGTGTACACAAACAGTTACTAAATCACCTGTTAAGCAACAATCTCCTAGCTAGCTGTCAACATGGGTTTCGCCCATTCCATAGTACAACCACCGCCCTACTATCCTTCATTGACTCTATCAACATAAATCGTAACAATAACACTCCTTCCTCTGCTTTCTTTGTAGACCTGTCAAAAGCCTTTGACATGGTTAATCACCAACTTCTACTACACCGCTTAAAGTCCCTCTCTCTTGACAACCAGGCCTTGAGTTGGTTTTCATCCTATCTTGAAAATCGCAAACAGGCAGTTCTATGGGATAACCATCTCTCTGATCTTCTCCCCACCTCCATAGGAGTCGCTCAAGGGTCCATCCTAGGTCCTCTTCTATTTTCCATTTTTATAAATGATCTGCATCTAGCCACTCCTTTGACTACTTGTATTCAATATGCTGATGACACAACCATCATTTGCTCCGCCAAAACCCAGACTGAACTTCACTTGCTAACACAAAGCACCTTCACCACCATCGAACAATGGTTCTCCAACTACTGCCTCCTCCTAAACCCCAAGAAAACCAAACTCCTGATCTTTCCACCCACTCACCTATCTCCCCCTATTGACTTCACACTCACTTCTAACAATGGCACACTTATTGCTCCAGACCAAACAACTAAACTATTGGGTATTACTATCGACAACCAACTAAGATTTGACTTTCATATCAACTCCACCATAAAATCAACTAACAGGAAACTTGGATCTCTATATAGAATCAAATCTTTCTTAACACCTGAAGCTAGAACTATCATAGCTAGAACCCACTTAATCTCTACCCTATTATATGCTTCTTCTATATACACTAACCTTCAAGTACAACCTCAAGAAACTAGCCATGTCATACAACAACATAGCCAGATTTGCCACTGCCTCTCCATATAAAACTCACCACTGTTTGAATCTTTTAAAACTAGGTTGGCTGGAATTACCCCACCTCATACAATACTATCAACTCACTATTGCACATAAAGTCCTTTATCACCCTGAAAACACACCAATGCTCTCTACACTCATAACACCCTATCACAATATGAGGCATCTCCGTTCCTTCAACAAAACACTGATAAAAACTTCTAAATCAAACAATGTAGTAGGAGACTCCATATTTTCCAACTCAATTGGCAAAATTTGGAATCAACTTCCACCAGACCTCACAACACTGACTTCTATTCCACTATTTAAATCCAATCTAAGACTCTACCTAAATAACCACAGGCTATGTTACTGTAACGACCCTGGGTAACCTTTCTCACTCACCTTGCTTCCTTCTTTACTCTTTACCTGGCCTTCTTCATCATTTCTCCAGCTTACTTAACTTTCCCTCTTATTAATCCATCTGTCTATCCCTCTTTATTCATTCATATTTCTTAACCTAAATACTTATGTCTTTGAATAACACACCTTTACCTAGCATTTTTATCTAACCTAGACTTCTGCTCTGCCTCACATAGAAATCAAATTCTGATATAGCCTGTAATTAACCTATGCCATTGTTTTTTTTTTATTTTTTTCTTATTTTTATTTTTATTGTATAAGTTTTGTATATTTTTAACTTGTTAAGTAGTAGCTAGTGGAGCTTTTCTCCTCGGGCCTCCACTGAAAATGGACTTGTATCCAGTTGGACTAGCCCGGTTAACAAATGTAAAATAAATAAATAAATAAATAAAATTAGTGACTAGAAATGAAATTAATATATCCTATAAGAAGATAGATTTGATTTTGGAAGACAATGTGTTACAGGGATTGATTGACATTGAATTATACTAATTTCTTAGAGTCCCCAAGCCTATTATACCTGTTATTTTTGGTATACTGAAGGTACATAAATCACTTTATAATCCACCCATGAGGCCTATAGTTTCATTGCAAGGGTCTAAGACACAACCCTTGGCTATTTATGTTGACACTAAGTTCAACATTTTTACAATAAATATGAACATATTCTAGTTGATTCATGGGACTTTTTATATAAAATTGGTAATAGTATTAACTCAGATGATATAACATTTATTACAATTGATGTAAGGGATTTGTTTTCAGTGATTCCTCAGAGTGAAGGTTTGGAATGGTTGGAAGAAATGTTGATTGAAATGAATTTTCTAATAGGGGATGAATTTAAAGTTGTTTGAGAGTGTATTGAATTAGTTTTAAGATATAACTATTTTTACTTTCAGGGTGATTACTACCACCAAAAAGAGGGAATTGCCATGGGATCATCATGTGCTCCCATATACGTAAATATTATTATGTTATTTTGGGAACGTAAATATGTTCTTAGGACAGAATACAGAGAGTGTATAGCAAAATATTTTCGTTTTTTGGATGATATATTTGTTTTATGGACAGGGCGTTTTGATTCCATAAAGGAATTTATTCATTATATTAATCAAACAACCACATTTCTACAATTCACATATCAAGTGGGAAGGGATGAAATTCACTTCCTAGATGTGAAATTAAATAAAGACTATCAAAAGAAATGTTATAGGTCAAGTATCTACAGGAAGGAACATTTTTCTAATGCTTATTTACATTTTGATAGTGACCACCCCTATCAATTAAAGAAAAATATTGTGAAAGGACAAATGATTAGGATGGCTAGAATGATCTCTGACGAGAGTGATTTTGTGAATGAAGTTAACAATGTAGAGAGAATGTTCCTTGAGAGAGGATATCCAATGGAACTTATTAATTCCATAAAAGAATATTTCGTTATATGTAGGGCAATAAATATACCCCACTTTTAACTAGTGAGGGCATTATAGATTCCAGGCCTGTAGTAAATTTTCCAATGAACACCCATAATGAACAGGAGGGTGGTAATACTGACAATTCAATTACAATACCATACCTGACCTCAACATATTATGGGATTATGAGATGGTTAAAAAATGCATTAATGAGACCTGGGATTTGTTCAGAAATATATCTACCAGAACTAATGTGTTCCAAGGCAATATAAAATATAGTTTTAGGAGAAACAAGAATATTAAAAATTTGATTGAAAGAGAAAAGACCAACATAGAAGGGACTAATAAGAAATGTGGTACATTTAGATGTGGTAGATGTGTGCAGTGTTCTTATATTGCTGGATTAAAGGAAGTGAGAATACCTAGCCTAGATTTGACACTTAGGGCTAGAAGGTATAACAGTTGCTACTCAAAAGGGTAGTTTACCTTGTATTTTGTCAAGCATGTTGGAGCTACTATATATGGAAAACTGAGCGCCATCTCAGATCTAGAATTTATGAACATATTAGGGACATAAACAAGCACAACGAGAAGAATGCTTTATATGGACATGCCTTGACTTGTAATATGGCTGATTACAAATTCTGGATAATAGAGGAGGTCACTTTCCCAGATAGGAGTGGTGACTGGGAGACCCTTTTAGAGTATAGGGAAATGATTTGGCAGTTAAGGCTCGATGCATGTTGTGGTAAGAGCCATAATGACCACATTTCTACTACTCCAGTATTAAAATTGTTAGCTGCAGATCCAAAGATTAAAAATAAAGTGTAAACAAGATGACAGTACTACAATGTATTCCCTTCTTTAAATTAAGAATTCTTAGATTTTTAGTACTTTATAGTTTATATTTTTTTATATTTTAATTTCAGTATTTTATATTTTATATTTTTAGCTTTACATTGTATTGTTATACATTTTTAAATATATTATATATAAATTCTATATATTATATTTATTATATATATATATATTTATTATATTATATTTTACATACAAATATTCATGCATTTATTCAATTTACTATACACAATTTATTATACATATTTTATATATTTATGCATTTCTATTTATTTATTTATTTATTTAATTCTTCAACCATTCTGAATCGCACTGTTTTTTATATAATAAGATTTTTTATATACATATATATATATATATATATCTATATATCTATATATATATATATATATATATATATATATATATATATATATATATATATATATATATATATATATATATATATATATATATATATATATATATATATATATATATATATATATATATATATATATATATATATATATATATATATTATATATATATATATATATATATATATATATATATATATATATTTATATTTATATATTTTTTACACATATTTATAGTATATGCTATATATCTTGAGTATGTCTGGGTTTGTTTCTATTTTATTCCACTTTATTTCACTTCAATGTACTGCTATATGGTAAAGTGTCATGGTAGCTTCCAGGGCTGCCAGCACACACATCCATGATAATGCCCTGGGCATTGCACATGACCTGGCAGTTTATGGAGTGGAATCCCTTGCGGTTTATGTAGCACCTACCATGCTCACTGGGTGGTGACTTGATTTGTATGTGTGTGCAGTCTATCGCACCCAGTACCTCCGGGTAGTGTGCCACATGGTGGAAGTGGCGCATATTGCTGGCCAATTCCTCCTGAGTTTGGGGGAAGTATATCTGCTCATTGGCATGTGGTAATATAGCATCCAGGAACTGGTGTAGTACCCTGGATGCTGATGCCTGTGAGATACCCATTATATCTCCAGTTGGCCCTTGAAAGGTACCTGTGGCCAGTATTCGCAGGCTTACCCATACCTTCGTGTACACTGGGATGGGTTCCCCTCTGTTGTTTCTGGTTCTCAGGCGTGGCCGGCACAGCTCCACTATTCGCTGTAAGATGTCCCTTTCCACCCTGTAACGCTCTACTATCTCCAGGTCATGTAGCCCCTGGTAGGTTACCCTTGGTCTGAACACTCTCCTTCTCCTCCGAGGCCTGCGGTGGTTGTCAGCATCATCCTCCACAGCACCGTCAGTCTCTAACACATGCTGATGAATCACAGCTATGGCAGCTCCCAACATGTACATTTTAAAAGTTCCCCGTGTGTTTACACCTATAGTGCAGTGTTTGGGAATACACAGGTGTGTGTTGGGTGCTTTCACACTTTATACTATTGTGCTGTGAACACCGATGATGTCATAGGGTGTGTATGTACGATCGTAGCTACAGGGTATCTTATGTGTTTTACTGCCGGAACTACTATTGTGGTGCCTTTGGTGTTGAATTACATTTGGCTGCCGTGGATTACCTCTTGACCTTCCCTTTACATTTCTGCATGTTGCACCTACCTTTTTCTGGCGTGCATCCTGCAACCTACTTTCATTTGTACTTTCCTGGACCTGGCGTATCTTGCGTTATGTGTGCTACTGCCGATCTGCTGTCGGTTTGCTTTGCTCTGCTGTGTTAGGTCTCCTATCTTTGCAATCCAATACCTCCCCTCCTTTCTTTGCATTCCAATGCCTCCCCTATCCTGTTTTGCAGGTTTCTGCAAGCAGACTTGTCAGCTGCCGTCGATTGGCCATCGTGGGTTGATTGGTGTTGATTGCTCATTAGTACTCCAATTACCCTACTTCAGCATTTCCTTCTTTTCTTCCCCTGACCTTCCTGTTTGTGCTATTGTTCGCGGCGCGTGCATCCAATTACTGGGTTTCGGGCATGTTTTCATCCCCATACACATGCAATTTTGGGCACCATGTGTGCTCTCAGCTAAACGATTCTATACCTTCCGCCCCACCCCTGTCCTGCAGCTTTGCTTAGCAACGGACAGGCCAGATTAGCATTGCTCCAATGTGCTTACTGCTACGGTAGCACACCCCTCTGCTGATGTCATGTATCTCCTCTGTGCCACTCCTCGGTGATATACCGCTGCGCCGTATGGTACAACCTTCATCTGGCGGGACATTAGCGATTCAGTATTATCTGCCTCATTTGCATGGCATTGACTACTAATGCATAGTTACTGCGCCGAACACTATCGCAGGCCCTTAGCAACCCTTGCACCTTGGTTGCAGTGTTCCATGCCTACCATTGTGTATTATGCTGTAAACCTGATTTCTATTACGTTGTGATTTTATGACATTTTTATATTATTTCTTTATGTTACAGCTTCCATACACATGCCCTGTGGTTGTGCTGTGCGTTACTGTGGACATGACATTAAATGTTGTTATTTACGTGTTGTGCATCTTTTCTTATGCCATTTTGTCCCTATTAAAAAAAAACTGGAATTGAAAATATTCTATTGGACATCAAAACATTCACATGTAAATTTAATTTTATACACATGTATAAGGATAGGGAGTTGCAGGACAGGGATAATGTACTTGTCAGATCCAGCACCTATAATCCTCCACTTCAGTATGAAATTTTGAATTTTGAGAGATGTGTTACCAATAGAATACGTAATGAATATAAAAAAGAGATTGAGATAGGCAAAAACTTGACAGAGGCCGAAATACATTTGTTAAATGAATTAAGTGGGAGTGAAAGAATTTGTGTGATGAAACCAGATAAGGGTGGATGGGTGGTTTTAATGGACAGATGGGACTATATTAGAAGAATGAAAGATATTTTGGACAATGAAAATTATTTGAATTTTGAGAGATGTGTTACCAATAGAATACGTAATGAATATAAAAAAGAGATTGAGATAGGTCGTTGCAAAAAGAATTTTGACCTTACCCTGTTTCACAATGAACTTATGCAAATTAACTGGTCACCTCTCAAATCCCTCCCAATAGATGAAGCTGTTAATCACTTCAATAATACCTTTCTCACCATCCTAGAACATCATGCTCCCTTGCGTTCCATTTGTATGAAAGCTAAGACAGCACAATGGCTCTCTAACAAAACTAGGCAACTAATTCTTAATAGAAACAAAGCTTGGAAAAAATGGCATACCACTAAAAATTTAACTGATCATCTCTCTTTTAAACAAAAAAGAAATACGACAAAACAAGCCATACTTCATGATAAAAGAAACTATTACACTCAATTACAACAATCTTCCCTCCACCAACCACATAAATTTTGGACCGCTATTAATACTCTCTTATCCCCTGGCAAAGCTGCCACTCCAAACCCATCAGACTCCAACACCAACTCCCCCACAGATATAGCTAATGCCTTTAACACCTTCTTCACTTCAGCCATTCAAAAGCTAGCAAACCAACAAAGCCCTGATACCTCTAAACTATCTATGCCTAGCTCTACCCCCCCCCATTTCACATCCAACCCATACCTACCTCCTACATTTTATCCCTACTTCAAAAACTCAAACCAACAACCCCTTCAGCCGACAAATTACCTGCAGAATATCTCCAACTAGGTGCCAAGGCAATAGCTTACCCCATCTCTCTATTAATTAACAGGACTATAAAAGAATATACTATCCCTTCAGCCTGGAAAATCTCACACATTATCCCACTCTTCAAAGGAGGTGACTCTTTGGAGTATTCTAATTTCCGCCCTATAGCGCTACTATCTCCTCTTGCAAAAATAATGGAGAAATGTGTACACAAACAGTTACTAAATCACCTGTTAAGCAACAATCTCCTAGCTAGCTGTCAACATGGGTTTCGCCCATTCCATAGTACAACCACCGCCCTACTATCCTTCATTGACTCTATCAACATAAATCGTAACAATAACACTCCTTCCTCTGCTTTCTTTGTAGACCTGTCAAAAGCCTTTGACATGGTTAATCACCAACTTCTACTACACCGCTTAAAGTCCCTCTCTCTTGACAACCAGGCCTTGAGTTGGTTTTCATCCTATCTTGAAAATCGCAAACAGGCAGTTCTATGGGATAACCATCTCTCTGATCTTCTCCCCACCTCCATAGGAGTCGCTCAAGGGTCCATCCTAGGTCCTCTTCTATTTTCCATTTTTATAAATGATCTGCATCTAGCCACTCCTTTGACTACTTGTATTCAATATGCTGATGACACAACCATCATTTGCTCCGCCAAAACCCAGACTGAACTTCACTTGCTAACACAAAGCACCTTCACCACCATCGAACAATGGTTCTCCAACTACTGCCTCCTCCTAAACCCCAAGAAAACCAAACTCCTGATCTTTCCACCCACTCACCTATCTCCCCCTATTGACTTCACACTCACTTCTAACAATGGCACACTTATTGCTCCAGACCAAACAACTAAACTATTGGGTATTACTATCGACAACCAACTAAGATTTGACTTTCATATCAACTCCACCATAAAATCAACTAACAGGAAACTTGGATCTCTATATAGAATCAAATCTTTCTTAACACCTGAAGCTAGAACTATCATAGCTAGAACCCACTTAATCTCTACCCTATTATATGCTTCTTCTATATACACTAACCTTTCGAAGTACAACCTCAAGAAACTAGCCATGTCATACAACAACATAGCCAGATTTGCCACTGCCTCTCCATATAAAACTCACCACTGTTTGAATCTTTTAAAACTAGGTTGGCTGGAATTACCCACCTCATACAATACTATCAACTCACTATTGCACATAAAGTCCTTTATCACCCTGAAAACACACCAATGCTCTCTACACTCATAACACCCTATCACAATATGAGGCATCTCCGTTCCTTCAACAAAACACTGATAAAAACTTCTAAATCAAACAATGTAGTAGGAGACTCCATATTTTCCAACTCAATTGGCAAAATTTGGAATCAACTTCCACCAGACCTCACAACACTGACTTCTATTCCACTATTTAAATCCAATCTAAGACTCTACCTAAATAACCACAGGCTATGTTACTGTAACGACCCTGGGTAACCTTTCTCACTCACCTTGCTTCCCTTCTTTACTCTTTACCTGGCCTTCTTCATCATTTCTCCAGCTTACTTAACTTTCCCTCTTATTAATCCATCTGTCTATCCCTCTTTATTCATTCATATTTCTTAACCTAAATACTTATGTCTTTGAATAACACACCTTTACCTAGCATTTTTATCTAACCTAGACTTCTGCTCTGCCTCACATAGAAATCAAATTCTGATATAGCCTGTAATTAACCTATGCCATTGTTTTTTTTTTATTTTTTTCTTATTTTTATTTTTATTGTATAAGTTTTGTATATTTTAACTTGTTAAGTAGTAGCTAGTGGAGCTTTTCTCCTCGGCCTCCACTGAAAATGGACTTGTATCCAGTTGGACTAGCCGGTTAACAAATGTAAAATAAATAAATAAATAAATAAAATTAGTGACTAGAAATGAAATTAATATATCCTATAAGAAGATAGATTTGATTTTGGAAGACAATGTGTTACAGGGATTGATTGACATTGAATTATACTAATTTCTTAGAGTCCCCAAGCCTATTATACCTGTTATTTTTGGTATACTGAAGGTACATAAATCACTTTATAATCCACCCATGAGGCCTATAGTTTCATTGCAAGGGTCTAAGACACAACCCTTGGCTATTTATGTTGACACTAAGTTCAACATTTTTACAATAAATATGAACATATTCTAGTTGATTCATGGGACTTTTTATATAAAATTGGTAATAGTATTAACTCAGATGATATAACATTTATTACAATTGATGTAAGGGATTTGTTTTCAGTGATTCCTCAGAGTGAAGGTTTGGAATGGTTGGAAGAAATGTTGATTGAAATGAATTTTCTAATAGGGGATGAATTTAAAGTTGTTTGAGAGTGTATTGAATTAGTTTTAAGATATAACTATTTTTACTTTCAGGGTGATTACTACCACCAAAAAGAGGGAATTGCCATGGGATCATCATGTGCTCCCATATACGTAAATATTATTATGTTATTTTGGGAACGTAAATATGTTCTTAGGACAGAATACAGAGAGTGTATAGCAAAATATTTTCGTTTTTTGGATGATATATTTGTTTTATGGACAGGGCGTTTTGATTCCATAAAGGAATTTATTCATTATATTAATCAAACAACCACATTTCTACAATTCACATATCAAGTGGGAAGGGATGAAATTCACTTCCTAGATGTGAAATTAAATAAAGACTATCAAAAGAAATGTTATAGGTCAAGTATCTACAGGAAGGAACATTTTTCTAATGCTTATTTACATTTTGATAGTGACCACCCCTATCAATTAAAGAAAAATATTGTGAAAGGACAAATGATTAGGATGGCTAGAATGATCTCTGACGAGAGTGATTTTGTGAATGAAGTTAACAATGTAGAGAGAATGTTCCTTGAGAGAGGATATCCAATGGAACTTATTAATTCCATAAAAGAATATTTCGTTATATGTAGGGGCAATAAATATACCCCACTTTTAACTAGTGAGGGCATTATAGATTCCAGGCCTGTAGTAAATTTTCCAATGAACACCCATAATGAACAGGAGGGTGGTAATACTGACAATTCAATTACAATACCATACCTGACCTCAACATATTATGGGATTATGAGATGGTTAAAAAATGCATTAATGAGACCTGGGATTTGTTCAGAAATATATCTACCAGAACTAATGTGTTCCAAGGCAATATAAAATATAGTTTTAGGAGAAACAAGAATATTAAAAATTTGATTGAAAGAGAAAAGA
>NC_056746.1:716546926-716666926 GCF_019279795.1 Protopterus annectens | reverse complement strand
TTTCCTAAGGGGATGACTATGCACATTTTGGCATTTAGCTTGAGGCCATGAGTTTGACACCAGGTATTTGTCTCAGTGAGACTCTTTTGGTGGATGTCTGTGTCAGCTGGAGAGTCAGTTATAGCCCCTAGTTTGCAGTCATCTGTGAACTTGGTCAGCCATAGTCCTCCTGAGCTTGCCTGTACCTTTGAGAAGTATATGCTGAACAGGAGAGGTCCTAGGACTGAGCCCTGGGGAGCGCCACTTGTAACCTGTTTAGAGTCGGACCTAGCTCCCGCAACTCTCACCATGTGGGTTCTGTCCGTGAGCCAGTTGGCAACCCATCTTGTGATGTAGGGTTTATGTTCAGGCTTATGAGCTTGTCTATATTACCAGAATGGGGAATGGTGTCGAAGGCCTTTGTGAGGTCTAGGTAAGCTGTGTGTACCGCTTTTACCTCATCTATAGTCTTGGTAACTGTCTCAAAGAAGTCCACCAGGTTCAGGAGGCATGATCTGCCCTTAACAAAGGCGAACTGGGTAGGGTCCAGTGTTTGGAGGTTCCCAGTGTCTCTGTTAATGAGTTCCATGATGATGATGATGTGCTCCTTAGCCTTGCAGACCAAGCTAGTCAGGCTTATAGGGTGATAGTACCTGGGGTCTGTTGTGGCTCCACCTTTGTGGAGCAGAATAGCCTTTGCTATGCGCCACTCTATGGGTACACAGTCTGTGGAGATGCTGAGTTTGAACAGTGTTTTTAGGTGAGGAGTTAGTTCGTCTTTGAGCTCATGTAGGAAGCAGCCTGGGACACCGTCCGGTACCATTAATGCTGTGCTTTTGGCTTTGGAGATGGCTGTTTTAACCTTAGTGTCTGTGATTTCAGGGGCGCTACATTCTTCTGGCATGGTGATGGGCCCTTTTGGGGATGAGTGGGGGTGAAGTTTGCACTGATCCTGTGTTCCAGGATGTTGTTGATATCGGTTGGTTCAGTGTATTTTGTGCCATTCTGCACTAACTCTGAGCAGATCTGAGCATTTCCACTTAGATTCTTGACATCACTAAAGAATGCTTTGTGGTTATCTTTGGCAATTTTTTCTTTTGAAGCATGCCTTGGATGATTTTATGAGGGACTGTAGTTTCTTGCTGATACTGATCAGGGATGTCTTCCCTTCTTGGGATTTTACTCTTTTCTGTACTAGTTTCCTCCTTCTGTTGTATAGCTTGTTTATGGCAGGGGTCCACCAAACTGATTTCCTTTCCTTGGAGGAGTGAGTCTTGGTTTTGCTTGGGAGAGCATGATCCATGCATTCTTGTAGCTGCCCGTTGAATGCATTAGTAAAGGATTTTGCAGCTTGGACAGCATTATCCTTTAGCATGCTGGCTTTGAAACTTTCCACCTCAGTCTTAAGTAACATGAAGTTTGCTTTTGAAAAGTTTTACACGGTGGTTTCCTTGTCCGGGGTGGGGTGGGGGGATGTGGATATCCAAAGTGATTTGTTTATGGTCAGATCTAACCAGCGAGGCATTGACCTCTGGTGTGGAACACCTGTCGCCCATGTTGGTGATGACCAGATCCAATATGTTGTAACTTCTGGTGGGATTGTTGACCAGATGATCCAGGACATTTGAGTTATAAATTCTAGGAAATGTTGGGCAAGGGAGTTAGTATTTGAGTTGTTCTCCCAGTTAATGTTTTGGTAATTGAAATCACCCAATATTAGGGTGTTTGTTAGGACCTTAATGTTTTCCAGTGTTTCTAGAAATGTGGAATGGGGGTTCTCGGACATGGTGGGTGATCTGTAGCAAACTACAATTTGAATTGCAGTTTTGCCCATTGTTAGTTGCACATGGATGATCTCTGAAGTATCGTCCTGTGCCACTAACCTGGAGGTGTGGGTATCCTTGATGAATATGGATACGCTCCCACCTTTTGTATTTCGGTCCGGGTTCTGTGGCTGAAATGTATGGTATGAATTGTATCCTGGTAGTGCTGGGGTGCTCTCTGGAGCCTTAAACCAGGTTTCTGTTACTGCACATATATCGAATTTCTCCATACTGAGAAGTGCCTCGAGTGTGTGCATTTTGAGGTTTAGACTTCTGGCACTGAGTAGCATTACCCTCAGTTTTTTGTTACGTGTGCTATTTATGGCAGTGGGTCTGTCTTTTGAGCCTTGCCTAAAAAAAGGCACTATGGGGTGGCAAGAGCCTTGGCCAGTATTCAAAAGCCTAAGGATGACAGGTGCAAGCCGTCTTTAGTGAAGCAGCGTGGTTTGTCGAGCATGTCATCCCAGGTGGACAGACACTGGATCCCCTTTGAATTACACCAGAAACTTAGCCAGTTGTTGAAATTCTGCATGCAATCTGATGTTGGTGTCCATACATACACCAAAGATGATGATAGGACTGTTGAGGCACAGGCAGGGTTGTCAAAGCCGAGACTGCACCATCGTTTGACATCCCCCTCTTAGCCACCCCAACCCTGCACACAGTTACAGTGCCTATACATACCCCATCACCAGTGGCCATAGCAGAGGGATAGTTGGCAGTTGGTGGCAGTGCACAGGAGAGTGTGGTATCTATGCCTACTGTGTCTGGTCACAGCAGGCATAGCCAGATGTCTGTTAGGGCACCACACAGGCAGATGTACCAGGGTGCTTGTGGTAGGGCTGCTGGTCATCATGGCCCTGGGAGAAACACCACAACTGGTACCACCTGGCACATGTTTCAGACTGTCATGGGGGTGCAGACATGTATGGAACTGTACACCAGACAGGGACTGAGGCTGCAGAGAGCTGCTCTCTCATCTGTAAATGACAACTTCCATGAACTTGCTGATGCCCTCTGTGATTATACCGAGATCATGGATAGATGGTTGGCTGAGATGATGGGCCTCATCAACAGTGGTTTGCCCATGCTCGAACATGTGGTGGGAGTGGGGTGATGGCTGTGTGGACATAAGCCAGCAACACCAACAGCTGGCAGTTGACATAGACATGCTAGGACACCAAGGCACTCCCATAGAGGCAGTACCAGCCCCAGCACTGCAAGGGGGGGTGCTGTCCTCACCACACCACAGCAGGCCACATGCATGTAGCCCTGCCCAGTTCCAGGAGGTACCTAATTCCAGCGGACATCTGTCATCATCAGGGGGGAGTAGCACATCAAGGCCTGTACCTGGACACACCCATGGAACCCCTGGCAGGCACAGTCTGCGTGTCCATGGCCGGAGGTGGTGAACATGACACCCTGCCATGTAGAGTCTGCAGCTGTCCAAAAACACCTGTATAGGGCAGCCACATGGCAGAACTGCATGCATGCATACACACATACTATACAAACATACCTAGGGCAACCCCATACCTACACACACAGCATCACCATGCCCATTTCAACTTACACCCCTCACCCACACACATGGTGTCAAATGTATGGCCCACTCTCGGTCTGTGGCAAAAACAACACACCCTCTGCATATGATGATACCTGTGCCACATCCCTGTCATCCATAAAATCGATGCAGGGGCAGTCTAATATGGTTCTGATGCACATGGTGACTGTACTACAGTGTACCAATGTACTGTTGTGTAACATGATGTCAGGAGTAATGTTTAATGCATACATGTCAGGTAGTGTAGCTGTTCAGCCATGATGCATTATAGCTGTTAGTAACACTGAGTGATTGTGGTCACCATAATGTTATCCATTTGTGTTGTAGGTGTACATGTGTTAGCAGGAAGATGGTCTGCAGTTATATTCCACAAGAGGTATGGCACTGTGGCGACACCATGGCTGTAACATATCCTGGTACAGTTGAACACATGTCACGGGTTTGTATAACAGTTACTGTCTGTGCCACATAGACAGGTGACCCGCTGGGACATGTATAATAAGCAACCTGATGTAGATCCATCCACATGCATGCACAGTCTTACGTGGCAACACTGAGACTAGACCCCTACCTAGGAATGTAGTGCTACTGAAGTGTGTGGCTTTCACTGCACACACCACACAGTTTTTAGGGTGAGGTGTGTTCCAGGTTACATGTTGCATGCAGAACATCCCCAGACATGTACACTATGGTAATGGGGGATGTAATGGTTGTATATGGACACTACATAGTGTGACATACCATCATATACACATTAACATATGCATAACAGTCAGACACACAACCAAGAGACCTTGCCTATCAGTGTTAACTAACTTGTCAGTGTGTCCAATGTGTTACAGGTAGGCTTCACACAGTATATGCATAACTGGCCTGGATTGTGGTATCAATTACCTGTATGGCTGATGATGACAGTGGTCACCATACAGTGGTACATGGGACATATACCAGGTGTATTATGGTGTAATAACAGTGTACACTGCACCCACATCCCACACTGTCCGTTGTACTAACTGGAACCCATGATGACACTCTGACATACCCACCATCACACATTGCCCATGACTGCGATACAACCCATTGTCCATCCTAACAGTGGTACTACAGGGATATCCATCCAATGCACATGACACAGGCATAGCTGGGTGATGCATTGTCATGTCTCACCTATGGGCAGCAACAACACTATCCATACTACTGTGTGGCAATGCGTATTTAAATAGGAGTATGTGGCCTCAGAATGCTGTACTCTACAGATATACAGACATGCACACATACACACATACACACACTTGCCAGGACTCAGTGGGTATCCCATGCCTATCAACCCATTTGTACAACACTGTTGTGCTGGTACTGCAAGGCTCATATAGCCATTAGGGAGAGGAGCACAACAGGGTGCATGTAATGCCCGGTACAGCAGCATCCACATCTTACTATGGCAATGGATATTGTGGTGGGTGTGAAGGCCCTCATAGTTTTCCAAACTACAGGTGTACTAACACACAGACACTGCTATCCTCAGTAATGCACTCATATACATTTGTCAGTACTGGGGTGCATCGCTGCAGGTGTTCATAGGTGTGTACCTGGCTATTGTCCATGGAGAGATGGGAAGTGTAGGAGATGTGTGTACAGTGGTATCATGCCACCTTACCATGTGCCAACAGGCAATCTATTGACAGACACCACTGTGGTGAGCCTCAGGGTGAGATTGACATGCATCAGCCAATCCTCTGGGTGCTTCCTGCACTTAGCCACTGAGGTGATCCAGTTGACATGTATGCAACATGTATTACAACACATGGGTAGAGTCTGTGATTGAGACCTGTGCCCAAGCATGTTCTGTTGACTGTGGTAGTGGAGAAGAGGTAGCAATGGCATGTGGCATACAAGATGTTGTCTCCTATATGTGCCAGTTATAACACAGCTGGGCAGACATGTCAGTGTCAGGCAAGCATAGGTTGCCTTACGTATCCAAGCTGGATACCTGCCATCTGCACAACTGTACAGGGATTGACAGCCATCATCTTGGCAAGTAGCTATGTAGTAGGATGACTGTGTCAACAGATAGATGTCTGACACAAATATGTATGCCATTACTACATATTGAAAGCCCTCACTGACATGTGCTGTACAGTTACTTTCCACATGTCAGATCATTATCAAGTAGGGTGTATATACTGTGACACAGCTCACACACTAGGAACATGGCAGTGAGGCCTCAGAGTCCAGCTATGCCTGCAGGGGTGCTTGTTGTCAGTACTACATTTAGCAATCTACTCCTGCCTGGGAAAGTGCTATCAACAGTAGTAACACCATGATACACTACATGCCAGTGTGACAGCATGTAACCTGGGTTACTACCATTGTATGCAACACATTCACATGGATGAGTGATGTACAGGTCTTATATACTTGACTGTCCCAAATATGACACTCGCAATCCTTGCTACTGTAATGACGGCACACAGATGAGTGTTTTGTACATGGCATTACATACACTTATTACAGATGTCATTATCCTGTTATGGTATCAGACTGGGATGTGAGCACTGGTTACCATGGGTGAGCCATGATTCACAGGTGTCAGCATTGCTGCAATATAACAGCTAAGCACATTCACACACTGGTAAGCGAAGCCTACATGGTGTAAGCGTCCTTATGTTTAACCGTATGTAAGCGCCACTTAGCTTCACACAAACCCACACAAATGCAATTAAAGCTGCTCAAAACTGCCTTAACCACTCTGTATCCAACAGCCCTTGTTCTGCCCAGCAACAAAATATACACCACTTGCAGGTCTTAAACCCAGGAACCTGCATCCCATAGTCACAACAGTTAACCACTACGCCATTACAGCTGTGAAGGAAGTTGTTGCATTTCCAATATATCTGTCAGTAGACATATTGAATAGTATTGAACAATTGCTTTGACTTCCACAATTGTGTAGTACTTGTTATTGATATGACTGTTGCGTCACATATGTTGTTATATCTAAATATACACATATCAGATACATACAGTGAGATACATCCGGGAAGGTATACACAACCATGATGTTTACACATGACAAGGATATGAATATATACATATACATTTGTAGATATAAGTCTACATGTACATACACATATATATTCATATATATGTATTTCTACTCATCTGTATAGTACTTCATATATATGGCCATTTTTAGATCTCTCTCTCTATATATATGTATATATATATATATATATATATATATATATATATATATATATATATATATATGTATATATATATATATATATATATACATATATATATAATATATATATATATATATATATGCACAACCTATGTGTACAGATATACCTATTTATGTCAGTATATATATGTAGATATCTATAACTATATGCGCATACATATCTAATCAGATATACCTATTTATGTCGATATATATATATACACATGCAGATATCCATAACTAGATGTGCATATATATTGATATACCTGTATATGTGTAGACATATATAGCTGTATATATGTATATATATATATATATATATATATATATATATATATATATATATATATATATATATATATACACATATATCTATACAGTGGTGCGCTTGGCTGGTGTGCCTTCTGTGTGGAGTTTGCTCCGGTTTTCTCCCACATTCTAAAGACATGCTTCTGGAGCATTTCTCCCCGGGCCTCCGCTGAAAACAGGATCTGTGGAACCTAGTCGGACTTTCCCAGTCAACAAATGATAAATAAATAAAAAATAAATAAATAAATGTAGCTATGCATGTGTGTGTGTGTGTGTGTGTGTGTGTGTGTGTATGTGTGTGTGTGTGTGTGTGTGTGTGTGTATATATATATATATATATATATATATATATATATATATATATATATATATATATGGGTCTACGACTAATGACCGAAACGCCGATTCGCCAACAAAGAAATCACCGACACCAAACGACCGACAACACAAAGTACCGACAACGCAAAACACCGAACACCATAACACCGACACACTACACGTAAACAACACAGTACACTACAACACATATCCACTAGCCCTAACCCAAACCCTAACCCTAAGGTCCGACACTACCGCACACTCTCCCTACCTGCACCCTAACCCTAACTCACTCACCCACCCCTAACCCCAAGCTCCGACACTACCGCACACTCTCCCTACCTGCACCCTAACCCTAACTCACTCACCCACCCCTAACCCCAAGCTCCGACACTACCGAACACTCCCTACCTGCACCCTAACCCTAACTCACTTACCCACCCCTAACCCCAAGCTCCGACACTACCGCACACTCTCCCCACCTGCACCCTATCCCTAACTCACTTACACACCCCTAACCCCAAGCTCCGACACTACCGACACTCACCTATCACACACCCTAACCCTACATCCCTCACTATTGCACACTTACCTGTCTGCTCCCTACTCCTAAATCCTCACTATCGTGATACTTACCAGGTCGCGCTTACACATTCCTTGTCGGTCTTCCGGCTGTCGGGATTCAGGCGTGTCGGTCAACTGCGTTGTCGGTCGTTTGGTGTCGGTGATTTCTTTGTCGGCGAATCGGCGTTTCGGTAATTAGTAGGGGACCCATATATATATATATATATATATATATATATATCCATATATGTTTAACATATGTCCAGAACATGGAGTGGAGTCCTACCTCAGCACCAATAGTCCCAACCTCTTAGAGCAAGGGGATGTCATGTATGTATTGCAGCTATATAGGTGTACACTGTTGCTACTGTAACAGGGGTTGTCTTAACAGACATGTTGTGTGTGGGAGGTCACATCTGCTTTAGACATGTACGTCACTGGCTACAGAAAGACATCCTAAGGACATCATAGTACAATACAACTGCTAGCACAGTAATGATCCTGTGGACTACAGCAGAGGTACAACCAATATATGTGGACAGTCTGGCACTCTGTGGTCAGTCCAGAGGTGTACACAGATCCCCTTCATGCAAGACATGTGGACCACACCTGACAATGTGGATGTTAACAGCCATGTACATGGGTATATCACGTAAATACTGGACTACATATGCCCACACAGTTTATGCATTCACACACGCCAGTCTGT
This sequence comes from Protopterus annectens, assembly GCF_019279795.1. Lineage (NCBI taxonomy): Eukaryota > Metazoa > Chordata > Ceratodontiformes > Protopteridae > Protopterus > Protopterus annectens. Next base: position 716,658,434 of record NC_056746.1, on the reverse strand, counting down.
CCTGACACATAATACTTGTTGGTGCAGAGGTCACATGGCCACATACCACCCAGTAGTTAGTGACATACATCTGTACAGAATCTCACTGCGTTGTCAGAAATACACAACAGTTATGGTGGCCTGGCAGCAGTATGTCTTGAAAATAACTGGACATGTCAGCACACTGGGTAATTACACTTAGCTGCTAGGCTTGTCACAAAGCACTGTGGAAACTACAGGCAGACTGCCACAACACTGGACTACATTTAGTATGGGGGAATACACATGTACCTTCAAATATAGCAGGATCTACATACATGTCATATGACACTATATGGGCTGTCTGATAAACACCATCCTCATATGCGCCACTCACACACTAACCCTACATAAACTGGGTCACGACACAGTGTAGTCCATTGCCTGTCTGTGGTATGGGACACATGTATGTTTGGCCCTACAGACATGTGAGCCAATAGGGTACCATACACTGGAGCAATATGTAACATGAGATAGAACAGGACCAAGAACAATGGCATCTACCACAGTCTGTGCACAGCCAAGGTACGTATGCACAATACACATACTGTCAACAATAACCATAAGTACACAGACCCCAGTACTGTACACACAACCGCAGAATGCCCAGGTTATGTCCTCTGAAATAACCCCTACTATACATAACATGTCAAGCAGTCTGATATCTGACTGGCTTGTTATCAGGTATGATGTCAATAAATAATGGTGTACAGAACATATGCACCTCTTACTGCATGACATATGTACAAAGGTTGATAGACTTGTGGCTGGAGCCGCATACACTGGGCCAATATTGGCATGTTGCTGTGATAACCTCATACATTTACTGTCGTACCCGGGGTTTGTTGTTACATATGTCCTATGAGGGATATGAAGTCAGTCAGTCTCATCGCTGTCACCATGTACTGACTGCAATCCTCAGACTGTGTTTCTGCAGTTCTAAGATAGGTGTTCTGTGAGTAACACAAAAAACATAAGGCTCCACACACTGCCCAGTCTGCAGATAACCCTACAGGTGGGAGTTTCCTCAAGCACATAACACTGTCATGACAGGTATTAAATCATGTAGACCAACCATATCCACACACACCCTGTTAAACCAACTTTACTCCAAATGCAGAAGAGCAACACTTACATTCTGTAGTCATGTCTGGCACATCCCCCTCCTGTTTGTTGGCCTGTGTCCACAGTGTATGTTGTTAGTGGTAAGTCCCAATACCATCTGTAATGCTGTTTGCCAAACACCAAATTGAGGTCCTGCTCACAGTGAATGAAAAGGCCCAACACTCACATGATGTTCCTAGATATTGGAGTGTGTTCCCATGCAATTGGCTATGGGAATGTTACCGCAGCTGTTCCACATGCAATCAGCTAGAGGGGAACTGCAATTCATGCAGAGTCTATCAGCTGATCATGAGCATCACTTACAAAATACAAGCTGCTGCCTAAGCAAAGCAGGTGGACTTCTCCACATCCACCAGAGAGGGAGTGAGAGAGACAGACAGAGACTAAGTAAGTCAGAGAGGGTGTGGGAGAGTAAAATCTAAGCAAGTTTGTGTCACACACCTACCAGTAGAGAGTTTCATACCCCTACCTGACTATGTACTTCTATCATATGTCTATGCAGTTACTGCATGCACCACATAGCTTACACATTGAGAAGCCATCCAAAGGTATAACTGATGGTGAGTGACATCTGCAACAGTGCTATAGGAGCGATAAGGTAGATGTAGTACACTTGCCTGTCCACATGAAGAGGTGTCAATGTCAACATAGCCACACTCTCTCAGGGACTCACGCACATTAACACTGTTTGCAGGGTCAAGAATAGACTTCCTAACTAGCTAGTTTGCCACAATTCAGTAATATGTAGGTATCACATGCACCACAGTGGTTATCTTGATGATATATAGACAAAGGGTATGTGAAGGTGTATGACATCAGATGGCATGCTTCAGTAGGCCAATGGGAGTTGTAGTGAGTGTGAATGTGGTCAAAAACATCATACTTCACACACACACAGACACAGGGTGCCAGTACTGACATGCATGGGTGCATTGCTTCACAGGTGTGTAGTGGTTGACTGTTTTCGGATACAATCCTTCATCAATACTGAAAATACAAAATTCTCTACTCTTGCATATAGGTCCAAACGGGTCATATGACCAGCAGCCAAAAAATCACATGACCTAAACTAATATAAAACTAATCTAAAAAGATGTTGTATGCACCACATACTTTCAAGGGCATTGTGAGATCTCAGTTATGTAGACTAAGTAGACTTAATACTGATGATCTATGCTTTGGAATGCAGTTAGAGGAGATGTTAGCGGATTTTGCCTTTAGTGGTTATGATAGTTTACTCTTTTCTGTTGAGAAAAGTAAAGTAATAGAGGACAGGAAGACTACACTTAGACCTACGTTTCTTTCTGATACCTTGGATCCTAGGGGTACAGTTTCTAGCAGCAGACACACTAATATAGAACCAGTTAGATATGTGACTTCATATAGTATGAGGACACAATTTATAAAACAAATTATATCTAAGGATTGGTTAATTTTGATGGCTTCTAATGAGTTAAAGGTTCTACTAGGTAATAGACCTTATTTTGCATATAGAAACATGAGAACTCTGAATAATTCATTGTGTTATAAGGATTTTATTGGCAATACTATTAGACCTCTATCTACCAATCCTGGCACACGTAAGTGCTATAGTTGTTCCTGCTGTGAGGATATTTTTAGTGCTGGGAGTGATACCTTTGAACATCCTGTAACTGGAAAGATCTTTAGGTTTCATACATCAGCAACAAGTACGACAACGCACATAGTATATCTGGCTACGTGTGTAGCATGTAAGTCATTCTGTGTAGGGAAGACTACACGTAAGCTAAAGGAAAGGATTACAGAACATAAGTCCGAGATTAGGAGATGTATTGATAGGAATGCTTTATATAAACATGTGTCAGAGTGTGGACAACAACATCTTTTTAGATTTAGAGCTATAGATTCTGTGTACCCTTCTCCAAGAGGTGGAGATATAAACAATTATTTGGAAACTAAGGAGTATGAGTGGATCTTGAGACTCGCCAGTGACTGTGCGCCTGGTTTAAATAACTTGGTAAGCCTTAAACCAATTTTGGTTAGGCTGAGTAGGTCAAGATTATAACAGTAATAGTAATGCAAATATGCTTTTTTAATAATTTTAATATTGATTTTAGATGTTTTAATATGTTTTATATTAGTTTAGGTCATGTGATTTTTTTGGCTGCTGGTCATATGACCCGTTTGAACCTATATGTAAGAGTAGAGAATTTTGTATTTTCAGTATTTATGAAGGATTGTATCCGAAAGCTCTGCTGTGTTTCGTATTAAAGTGGTTTTTCCTTTCGTGTGTTTTCTGCTTAGTGGTTGACTGTGCCAGAAGTCTGTACAAGGCTAGGTGAAGGGTATACCTTGGCATTAGGCCACATGACAATGCTCTGCAGTGTGGCTCAGGGGTGTAGTGTCTGGATTGGCCCACAGAGGTGGATATTGTATTTGCCATCCAGTCATCTGGGTTACTATTGTGTGTTGCCAGTCTGGGATGTACACACGTCCCACATGCAAGTTCAGTGACATGTGGAACTGTACCTGGGGTGTCTGGCCCATGTTGTATACACAGATTGTTATCATCAGATGTGCCAGTCCTGGCTTCATGTGTCAGGAACTAGTAATGGACACCAGGTTGACCCCGCACCTACATTGATATCATGATACAGGTATTCCCTGGTGTCAGTAGCATCTGTCCATACAGGCCATGTGTTTAAGGTATGGTATGTCCTTTGTGGGTCACATTTGATGGCACTACAATTGTTGCAGGCATCCAGTGGGGAACATAGTGAAGGTGCACTGTCTGCAATTATGGGCCTATTGTAGTGATGGGACAGGGTATCATGCCCTCTGTAGTCCACTACAATCACACCATGATTACTATCTGTGGGCAATATGCAGGGTACTACCAATAAAGTGGTTGTTGACCAGGCAAGTGTGTTTGTGTATGAGACATGGGTTGAGAGTGTTCTCTGTGTAATACAGGGGTTGATAACTTTGTTTGCCAGGCCTTGATATCACATGTAGGGGTACAGATTGGCAGCCCCAGGCTCTCAGCTATTTTACATCTGTTATCATTGTGAGGTGGACATTGTGACATATAATAGGCCCACCATATATGAAATTTGCAAAACCCACTCCACAATGAGTCCAGTTGTTACACATGCACAGCCACATCCACACAGGATATGAATGACAAACAAAAACACACACACACACACACACACACACACACACACACACACACACACACACACACACACCAAGTCTCACAGTTGGCATGTCTGGGATTGCAAATCCTACCTAACTAGTTTATCACACTACAGCATTACACAGTTATAGGATGTGTCACGGAGATTACTGGACTACTCTTTCCCCAAAGGTGTATTTTATAGGGAATGTCATCAGCTGGCTTGCCATTGAAAGGCAATGGAGGTTGCAGTGACTGTGAATGGCCTCAAAAGCATTGCTCCCTATACTGGCAAACAAACATGCAAACATCCACACCTGCCATGTCTGTGAATATAACTTCTACCTAACTAGTTTATTACACTACAGCATTATGCAGTTACAGGATGCACAATGGAGATTACTGGATTATTCCTTCCCCAACGGTATATTTCAAAGGGAATGACATCAGCAGGCTTGCCAAAGAAGGGCAATGGAGGTTGTAGTGACTGTTAATGGCCTTAAACGTATTGCTCCCTACACAGACAAACACACACAAACATCCACACTTGCCATGTCTGGGAATAAAACTCCTACCTAACTAGTTTATCATACTACAGCATTATGCAGTTATAGGACACACCACAGAGATTACTGGACTACTTCTTCCCCAAAGGTGTATTTCAAAGGGAATGGCATCAGCAGGCTTGGCAAGGGCTATGGAGGTTGTAGTGACTGTGAATGGCCTTAAAAGTATTGCTCCCTACACAGACAAACAAACACACAAACATCCACACTTGCCATGTCTGGGAATAGAGCTGCTACTTAACTAGTTTATCACACTACAGCATTACACTGTTATAGGACACACCCCAGAGATTACTGGATTATGCCTTCCCCAAAGGTGTATTTCAAAGAGAATGGCATTAGCAGGCTTGTTAAAGAAGGGCAATGGAGGTTGTAGTGACTGTGAATGGCCTCAAAAGCTTTGTGCCATACAAAGATAAACAAATACACACAGAAACATCCAGACTTGCCATGGAACTCCTACCTAACTAGCTTATCACATGACAGCATTACACAGTTATAGGCTGCACCACGGAGATTACTGGACTACGCTTTCCCCAAAGGTGTATTTCAAAGGGAATGACATCAGCAGGCTTGCCAAAGTAGGGCAATGGAGGTTGTAGTGACTGTGAATGGCCTCAAAAGCAGTGCTTCCTTCACAGACAAACACACACACATCCACACTTGCCATGTATGGAAATAGAACTCCTACTGAACTACTGCATCACACTACAGCATTACGCTGTTATAGGATGCAACACGGAGATTGCTGGACTACTCCTACCCCAAAACTGTATTTAAAAATGAATGACAACTGCAGGATTGCCAAAGAAGGGCAATGGAGGTTGTATTGACTGTGAATGGCCTCAAAAGCATTGCTCCCTACACAGACAGATAAACACACAAACATCCACACTTGCCATGTCTGGGAGTAGAACCCCTATGGGACTACTATATTGTACTACTACATTACGCTGTTCTAGGATGCAACCCAAAGATTAGTGGGCGACTCCTTCCCCAAAGGTGTATTTCAAGGTGAATGACATCAGCAGGCATGCCAAAGTAGGGAATTTGTAATTGTAGTGAGTGTGACTACCTTAAAAAGCATTGATCTCTATACAGACAAACACACACAGTTGTCACACCTGGGATTAGAACTCCTAATTAACTAGTTTAGCACACTACAGCATTCTGCAGTTATAGGATGCACCACAGAGATTACTGGGTTTTTTTTCCCCCACAGGTGTATTTTAATGTGAATGACATCAGCAGGCTTGCCAAAGTAGGCCACTGGAGGTTGTAGTAACTGTGAATGGTCTCAAAAACATTGCTCCCTACACAGACAAACATCTTCACTTGCCATATCTGGTAATAGAACTCCTACCTAACTAGTTTTATTATACTACAGCATTATGCAGTTACAGGATGCACAATGGAGATTACCGGATTCCTCCTTCCCCAAAGGTGTATTTCAAAGGGAATGACATCAGGCTTGCCAAAGAAGGGCAATGGTGGTTGTAGTGACTGTGAATGGCCTTAAAAGTATTGCTCCCTACACAGACAAACAAACTAACACACAGACATCCATACTTACCATGTCTGGGAATAGAACTCCTACTGAACTAGTTTATCACACTACAGAATTACTCAGATATAGGACATACCACAGAGTTTACAGGGTTACTTTTCCCCCAAAGGTGTGTTTCAAAGTGAATGACATCAGCAGGTTTGCCAAAGAATGGCACTGGAGGTTGTAGTGACTGTAAATGGCCTTGAAAGCATCGCTCCCTACACAAACAAACATCCACACTTGCCATGTCCGGGAAAAGAACTCCTACATAACTAGTTTATTACACTACAGCATTATGCAGTTATAGAACATGCCATGGAAATTACTGGGCAACTCATTCCCCAAAGTATTTCAAAGTGACTGACATCAGCAGGCATGCTAAAGTAGGGCATTTGAATTGTAGTGAGTGTGACTAGCTTAAAAAGCATTGATCCCTACAAAGACAAAAGTAGTTATCACACCTGGGATTAGAACTCCTACCTAACTAGTCTATCACACTACAGCATTACACAGTTATAGGACATGCCACAGGGATTACTGGAATTTCTCCTCCCCAAGGGTGTATTTCAAAGTGACAGACATCAACAGCCTTGCCTTAGTAGGGCAATGGGGTGGGCAGTGTGTGTGCATGGGTCATAATCCATTCATCTAGAGGCAGACACACCACACGCAGGCACACACAGGTTTATATTTCACAGGTACGTGTATACAACTGCTAGATGACTACTGCCTTGTACACTCATGTTGCCCAATTAGCACTAGCTCCACAGAGTCTATAATGCTGAGGGAGTCCAGAGGCAAACGTCTACGGTGAGTGACATTTACACATCATGTGGTTGCAGCCATTTGGCTGTGTGCTGGGTGGGACAAGCCTCATGATATAAGGCTCTTTGTCACTGTCACTCTCTGCCACACATCTATGTATGTGTACTTTTAGCATATTATAGTGTGTTGTCCTTTTATATATTTGTGTATTCCTATCCAATGTGTGTGCAAAGCATGACTGGTGCATATTGAGGAGTGTATGCACTAACATCTGCAACTGTCAGATATGTATGGTCCACTGTTGTTGCCAGACATAGGCTTCATTTAAGTGTGTGAGTATGCCCAGTATGACCTTTCAGTATTTTGTTGTCTGACATTGCCTTCATTTTTCTAAGTGTGGGAGCATGCCCAGTATGACCTTCTGTATTGAATGTGTGAATTCATTCCAGGTAGATTGTACTCCAGTGCAGACTTTTGTATTCTACACCTACAGCTAGCAAACTATTTCTGCAGGATATCTGTAGATAAGTTGACAATATGGGGTCAAACTGGACAAGGGATAGTGGGTATTGTAGGTAATTGTGTCTGTACTGCTTCTGCTACACAGTCCTGGTGTTAGCAGAGACATTCAGACATGTGTACTGTTATACACTGTGATGTTTTATGTCATCAAGTACTGTCAGGTAGACATATTTTCCTGCAGTGATGTCATGGGGAACACAGGGTGAATGCAGCTGTGTCCAGTATCATGGTCAAACTTCTACATATTCTTGTGAACTAATGCCATTCTGGAGGGGGAGCTACAGACACTTCCTGCTGGGTCTGTGTAACTGGTTCAACACCTTGGTACAGTGGTGGCAGAGGTTCCCATACTTGTACATCCATTGATGTGACAGTAGGGCCTTATCTTGCTGTGGCAATACCTCACAGCTGTACAGATTCACACAGGTTACCCAGATGTAGGGGTCATAAGTTAAGACATTACCCCTATTGTGGTTTATGAGCAGGTTTGCAGCCTCCAATTTTTGTGTTTTCAGCCAGGGATAGTATGTGCACATGGCTGTGTTTTGGACTTCACACACTCAATGCTGCCCATGCTCCCACCCCCCTCTATTATTCTATCCTCTTCCTTACATTATGCAAACATTCTCTGATACTTTCCCTATAGGTATCAGCTCATCTCAGGAGTATATTGGTGTTGGCCTGCAGTTCATGCAGTAGGACATGGTGGACATGTTACTGTGGTTTGTCCACATGGCCTCACATATGGGTTCTGTGGACTGTGTTATGTTGTTATTTGGGAGTCTATAACATATACATTGGAAGTACAGGAGAGACACAGGCCTTTGGTAGAGGACTGTAGGCCATTTGGTAGTGATGCAGGCCAGCTGTAGCAGGCCTTTGCATTCTGTCAGTCCTACAGTCTCAGACTGCAATGTAGTATATTCCCCTGGGGTGACAGGGGTAGGTGTGTTAGATGTTCATGCCAATACTTTCTGTCAGTATTGATCCAGTGGTGTGGATGCTGGCAGGGTGCTGCTTACAGCTAGGGACACACCTGCATGGGACACCTGCACTGCAGGCTGCATTCTTTCGCTATTGCCATACACAGGTGGGGGGTAATATTGTACTCATTCCCAACAGCAGGGATTAGACCATAGAGGTATCTGTGGGTGGTGGTTGGGTGAATTGGGTGCATGTGTGCTACTCAATACATCATTCCTATGACCTTTGTGGTCTGCGAGTGTTTGGTCAGATGACATTGGTATTCCCTACTTCAAGCCCAGATAATGTGCTGCAAACCAGTATGTCCATTTCCAAGGGTGTGACCATTTAATGGTTACGCATTACACACTGTCTGTCTGGGGTACTTCCCCCTGTGTACTGCTTGTATATCTGGCCCAACAGTCATGCCATGTCCATCTTTCAGATGGTGACACGTATTACTTCCATACATTTACAATGGCTTACTGCTAGAATGTGTTATACTGGGGAGCATTGTGTTTGGCACTGCAGTTGTGAGGACTTCGCCCTGTGATCGGCAATACTGGGCAATGGCCACCAGGATAAACCTCACCATGCATACATACGGACCACTCTCACACAATATAAAACACACACCAACCTAACACACACGTACCTGCATATTGTACACATGCTACAATCTATCCTGCTACCTTGACCACCTCAGGTAATCTGTGCTCCACTGGTATACCTACACATACATGTTACTACATTTCTACATAGGATTGGGGGGGCACACCTGACTATTACTACGTGTCTACATCAGACTGGGGGGCACACCAGACTGTTACTACATGTCTGCATAGGAATGGGGGAGCAGACCTGACTGTTACTACATTTCTACATATGATTGTGGGGGGCACAACTGTGTGTTACTACGTGTCTACATATGACTGGGGAGCACAACTGACAGTTACTACATTTCTACATAGGATTGGGGGGGCACCTGCCTGTTACTATGTGTCTACATCGGATTGGGGGGAACATCAGACTGTTAATACATTTCTACATAGGAATGAGGGGGACACCTGACTGTTACTACATTTCCACACAGGATTGGGATGGCACACCTGACTGTTACTATGTGTCTACATCTGAGTGGGGTGGCTCACCAGACTGTTACTACACTTCTACATAGGATTGGGGGGCATATGTGATTGTTACTACATGTCTACATCGGATTGGGGGGCACACCAGACTGTTACTACATTTCTGCATAGGATTGGGGGATCACCTGACTGTCAATACATGTCTACATTGGATTGGGGGGGCACACCTGACTGTTACTACATTAACCTGACACTTGTACACATTTGCTATGACTGTACTGGTATGTCAGGTACTCCACTTCATTCTGTATTCTAACCTATCATGCTGACTAGAGGCATATCAGTGTACTACAGGTCTTAGGTTTGAATGACCTACATATCAGTTTCTGACTTCTTACACTTCAAAACTAACATCCCACTGCCTGACCTGTTGTAGTCTGTCTGTGTAGGCCGGGGGGGGGGGGGTTAGTCATAGCCATCATTCAGAGGCCTTAGCACAACCTTTGTTTGTGTTTGTCTACACCTGTTCTGCTGGCTGAGACTGTTGTTGGGTATGTGAGCCTCCCTGACTGGCATGTGTGTGTCATATGGACACACATGTGACCCAGCACATTTCCTGCAGTGGGTTTTGTCACCATGTGTAGTACCGGCTACTATGGTGAGACCAGTATTTGTTACAGATCTCATGCTGCCACTATAGGTGTACACTATCTGCTGGCATCCCATTCAGCCACCCGATTCCCTTGCATGCTCACATCCATGCCATAGATACAAGTATCAACACATATGACTCCATTCAGCAATTGGTAGGAAGAGTGACTTACCTTGTGGCTGTGCTAGTGTTAAGGATGGTGCTGGAGGGCTGCCTATGTCAGATGCACATAGTACACTCCCTATACATGGTTGAGCACAGGTAGTGTCATGTTTGGCATCCCTTTTACTGTATGTGCGAGTCAGAGAGAGGTGTCATTCCATGGGTCCCTACTGTGTTAGTGTATGTGCTATTAATTGCCTCTTTGCCAAGGCCAAGGCATACTGGGCATGCCTCCTTCTGCATACTGGGGCAGGTTCAGGTTGTTCCTCCTCTGATTCACTTTGTGCCTGTGCAGGCCTTGGCAATGGTGGGGGTCTGTGTGGCCCTGCCCCATGCTATTCCTTCTGCAGCTGTTTCTGCAGGATCATATTGTGTAGCATGGCACATACAATGACAATATGAGTACAGGGAGTTGATGAGTACTGTAAGGCTCCACCGGATGTGTCCAGGCACCAGAACCATGATTTGAGCATCCCAAACACACACTGTATTATAATTCTGGTCTGTGCATGTGCCTCATTATGGAGTTATGTTCGGGTGTGTTTGCATTTCTGATGGGTGTCATCATCCATGGCTCCAGTACGTAATCAGCATCCCCCACTAGGTGACCATTAGGGATGTCCCCACTGGCAAATCTTTGGTACAGCTGCATCAGATGCCAGATGTGGGAGTCATGATAGCTTCCAGGGCAGCCAGCAGACACATTCATTACAATGCCCTGGGCATCGCACATGACATGGCAGTTGATGGAGGGGAAGCCCTGGTGGTTGATGTAGACCCTACCCTGATCACTATGTGGTGCTTTAATGTGTATGTGCGTGCAGTCTATAGCACCCACTACCTCAGGGTTTTCTGCTATTTGGTAAAAGAGATGCATATTGCTGGCCAATGCCACACGGGTGTAGGAAAATATACATGCTCACTGGCATGTGCTGACATGGCACCCAAGAAATGGTGGAGTACCCTGGATGCTGATGCCTGTGAGATCCCCATGATATCCCCAGTTTGCCTTTGGAAGATACCTGTGGCTAGTATTCTTAGGCCTACACATACCTTGGTATCCACTGGGATGGGTTCCCCTCTGCTAAGTCTGTGTCAAGCATGGCTGATACAGCTCAACAATCTGTTGTAGGAGGTCCCTGTCCACCATATAGCGCCCCACTATCTCCAGCTCATATAGCCCCTGGTAAGTTACCCTGGGTCTGTACACTCTTCTCCGTCTCCACACTGTGGGTTGGTCGACAGCATTCTCATCCTCACCACCCTTAGCCTCTTCCACTTGTTGACATATGATAGCTACTGCAGCCCCTATCATTTTGTTGTTTTTGTTTGTTAAAATTTCCCCATTTGTATACATTGGAAGTGTAGAGTATGTGGGAAAAAACAGAAGGAAAGGTGTTTGCATAGTTTATAGTATTGTTCTGAGCTGGGCTGGGCTGCTACTTGTGTAATTGGATGATTCTGATACATTTCACCTGCCAGCTAAGCTAGTTCTCCTTGATTACCTTCCTACTGCTGCTTTCCCTTCCCATTACCTTCCTGTTTAAGCCCAGGGGTGCGCCGTGCAAACACAGTGCTCAAATGTGCACGAAGCTGCTATTTCTAGGGGGTTTTTTCCCTTTAAAACCTGGTGCGCACACCCACTTAGGCAATGTAAAGAGTGTGAGGCAGCCTCAGACACACCCTCTTGCTTAGCTCTGCTAAGCTAAGGTCTAACCTGATCCACAGGGCTTCAATTCGCTTACAATATGCCTGGCACACCTCCCTATGATGCCAGCTAACTCTTAGGCTTGAACCATGCTATTCCTGCACTTACACTGTTGGGTGCTGACTAGCATTGAGGGGAAATCTGGGATTCAGTATCATTCCCCTCATTTGCATAGCATTGCTTGCTAATGCATAACAATACAATAAATAATACAAGTTCCACACTGAGCCTCCCCCCTTAGCAACCACTTTTCACTGGCCATGTTGTCTTCTGCCTGCCATTGAGTATAATGGCAAAATAGTGATTTTGGTTAGAATACTTATTTCAGGTTATTTTTTATATTTTCGGTCTGATCCCGTTTGTGTGCCACTGCCCTACACTTAAACAGCCAAAATTGGCTAAAAAGAAAATATATATATATTTTTTAAACTGTTTTCCGTGTCAATGATCATATATTGGGCCATTGGCATGGTTTCCCATAATATACACACTTTATTTGGAGCTGTCATGGCTCCGTTTTGTAGTTTGCAGAAATTTACTTGGTTACTAACAGAGTACATTTCTACACACTACACTAGTCCTGCACGGCTGGCTGACAGCTTCTTGGATTGCAAATTCACCTCATTTGCATGGTTTTCACCTGCAAATGGGGTAATTTGCATACAAGAGCTGCATCCGTGCAGGAATAGTGCAGGAGCACTTGTGCACATCCCTGCAGCTTATTCCTGGATCGCACAGTGACCATATTGCCTTCTGGAGCTCCTGCACTGTTCCTGCACACTGTGCAGGGCTTGCTGAATCTGGGGGAATGTCTGTTCTTACTTGAAGTTTACTCATTATTATGACAACAACATAATCAATTTTTTGATTCTCCTTCTGTCTATAAAGAAAATAATACATATTTAAAAAGGATTTTCAGAATAATATGCATTTACATTACTAAAGTATGCACCCCAAGAAAACCAAAATGAATATAGTAAAGGGTCAGTTAAAGAGAATTAGTAGTTTAACTAAAAATGTAAATTATTTTTTGGAAGAAGCCAGTAATTTTTGTAAGAGAATGGAAAAAACAGGGTATAAGGTGAAATAAGAGGTATACTACAAAGTCAGGTAAATGATACAGGAAAAATAATGGAAATAGAGGAAGCAAAGAAGGAAACATATTACTATGAGACAGCAATGGCAGTTCAGAATAGTGTTGACTCTAAAGCTATAAAAAGTGTTATACTTAGAAATTGGGGAATACTTAAAGTAAACAGTGAAATAATAAATAGAAATGGTATGGAGCCCAGGTTTGTTCAAAAAAGAGCTAAAAGTTATAAAAATGTCTTTCAAACTAAGTTAAATAATTTAAAATAATCTGAAAGTAAAAGTGGGACGGTAATTTTTTTAAATTGTGATATGTGCAACTATTTGTATACTGAATCTAGTGAGTTAGAAGTGGGAAACTATAGGGTAAAAGTGCCAGGGGTTTTAGTTATAAAACTAAGAATGTAGTTTATTTAATAATATGTTTGGAATGTAATTCCTTCTACATAGGTAGAACAACGAGAGAACTATATAGAAGGATTTACGAACATAAATATGCCATCTCTATAGGAGATGAGAAAAATGCTATAAGCAAACACTACAAAGAAAATAGTGTAAGATTAATTTTAAATGTGTAGTGTTAGAAACTTTAAAGAATACTAATAATATAGTAAATATAGAAGAAGCGTTAGGATGGCTAGAATACTGCTGGCAGGTTTGATTAAATGCATTTTTCCCACTAGGTTTAAATAACAGGGAGGAATTTGTTATTTACTTAAAACAAAAGGGGTTGAAACATTAGGATGTTTTAAACATTTTTTAATGTGGAAGGTTGTTTATGTAATGTGTTTATTTAATGCATTTATTATCTTAAAGACTGTAAACATGTGACAAGTGATGTCAAGATTTTACCATGAGACACTGACTTTTATTTAAATTAGGAGAATTTACAAGTTAACCTCATTCTGAAGAAGTCTCCATGTGTTGAATTGAAAGAGACAAAAGCATTTACTGGAGGTATTTTATTGAATAAAGTGGTTTTGGTTATCAACAGATACTGCAATTTCTGGTTCATTTTGAATGCAGGGGTCTGTCTAAAACTCAATGCAAAAAAAAAAATAAAGAAAAACCATATTAGTATCTTTTGGAAAAACAAGCACCAGTTAAAATTACTGCATTGATTATACACTCCAAAGAGTCAACTCTGAAATCAGGGATTAGTGACTGAGCCTTTGACCATCATATGTTGACTTTAAAGAAGTCCACCAAAATTTTGTTCATATGTTGACTTTAGTAAGGAAATCACTGCAGGTGCACAAACTATAAGCTAGGGTATGGCATCTAACTCTAAAGATGTCATTGTTTCATTGATCTCTGTCCTCATTAGACCAATCATTGAGTATAACACCTCCTTCAGTATGTACATGAACAGGTATCTGCAACAAGTGGAGCTTCTCCAGATGTTCCTCACAAAAAGACTACAAGGTATAGACAACATGTCCTGTGTGAACCTCCTCAAAGCCTTATTCTCATACTTGGTCTCTTGCAGAATGTTGAGAGACAGTCTATGCTCTTGTGGATCTATTGCATATATGCAAAATAAATATCCAAAACACCTGATCCTGGTACCTAAACTTCATCTATTACATAAATACGACAACGGAGGAACTGTTAAGTGTTTCCAGAAAAGGCTTCCCCATCCATGTGAAGCAGAATTCCTTCCTGCACTTTTTTAAGTGCAACGTGAATGAATGGATGGGAAATCAAAAACCTAGACAGGCCTCCTACCTGTTATTGTTAGAAAGATGAATCTTGTAAATGCTTGACAACTCATACCCAAGATATACCCCCTATAAAATGAGTGATCTCTAAACCTGTCAAATATGTTGGTGCAGCATGCCTATTCTTAAAAAGAACATTTAGAGCTGTTAGCCTTATAATCACCTATAAACCCATGAAGCCATGAACCTATGAATACCAACCTTAATGTTTTACATGATATCAATAATATGTAAGTGATATTTCTGTGATGTATATAAGCATGGCTCTGTCTTAACAAGAGCTCATGATAAGCTGTGACAGTGATGGCTTCTTTTTTATTTATTAAGTTTTGTATGGGAGGTTGGGTTATGTCAGGATGTTCACTCAGGTGACAAACACTATGTGCGCGCGCACACACACACACACACACACACACACACAACACACACACACAAATAAATAATAAAAAAAAAAATATATATATATATATATATATATATATATATATATATATATATATATATATATATATATATATATATATATATATATACACATATATATATATATATATATATATATATATATATATATATATATATATATATTAATATATATATATATATATATATATATATATATATATATATATATATATATATGAAGAAAAATGGGTACAGGACATTTTGACTTTGAACAGTTTAACCCCATTGAAATGCCAAGGCAGGAAAAAAATAAACCACAATCTGACATAAAGAAATAAAACTGCTCATGCATCCACACAGTTACTGAGAAAAGTCAAAGATTACCTCAAAAAAAAAAAAAAAAAAAAAAAAAAAATGCATGCCTCTGGCTTACCTTACTCATTTTCTCAAACTTTCATTGTTTGTTTTTCTTATCCATTGTAACCATAATATTGTTTTCCTTTGTAATATTGTTAATTTGTCTCTATTCGTATGTATTTGTATGTCTGTTTGGGGCTTTTCCCCTCGGGTCTCCACTGAAAAAGGGTAATTCTTACCCAGCTGGACCAACCCGGTTAACAAATGCAAATAAAATATAAACTAAATAAAAAAAAATATATATATATATATATATATATATATATATATATATATATATATGTATGGATTCACTTTATATCCTCGAAATACTGAAATATCGAAATTCAGTATTTCGAAGCTATAAAGTAGAATTTTCGAAACCACAAACACTCAGAAATGTGAAATTCAAAATCTCACACACCGGAGATTTTGAATTTCCTGCTTCTACTACACACACACACACACACACACACACACACACACACACACACACACACACACACACACACACACACACACACACACCATCCTCCCCACATACATAAAAGCAGGGGGGCAAGCCCCCCTGCACCCCCCACACCCTCACTACTTAAATATTCTCACTCCGAGGTCGCACTACACACAAACACACACAAAACACTGCCACACATGCTACATTCTCCTTGCACACACACATCACAGCAACAAAACAAACTGACAAACACCACAGCCCCTACCCAAAACCCTTAACACACACACACACACACGCACACTTACCTGAATCTATAACCACTCCAAAACCTCAAATGCGCAAAATTCAAAACCGCTGGTATTCGAGGTTTTGAATTTCACACTTCGGAGCTTTCGCTGTTATCAGGATTTCACTTTATGGGCTCAAAATACTGCATTTCGATATTTCAGTATTTCAAGCTTCTAAAGTGAATCCATGCATATGTATATATAAAACTGTTTAAAACATTTGCATTTGAAATACATATAATAATATTATTAATGTTAATGTAAAATAATATTAACATTTACAATGTTGAATAATATTGATTTTAAAGTTAAGTTAAAAAACTGTAATTAATTAAATTAATTATATTTACAAATTAACTAAAATGTTAAATAAATTAACATTTACATTTAAAAAAGTTAAATAATATATTACATTCCTATGGAAAAAATCATGATTGATATATTAAGCAATAAAATGCTTTTATAAAACTTTAAAACCTGTTTTTATATAATTGGGGTCAAATATTCCAGGGTAAAACTGTCCACTAACTATTCCCATAGACAATAAATGTAAATTTAAATATAAAAGTGCATACAATTGCATTGAGGTCAAATCATCCAGGGTCAAACTGTCCTGCTTCCATAAAAAAAAAATATATATATATATATATATATGGGTCCTATTCAAATTACCGAAACGCCAGTTCGCCGACATGCGGAAGAGAAACGCGAAAGGACCGACAACGCAGTTGACCGACATGCTGAAATCCCGACAGCTGGAAGACCAACAAGGGGAACGTGTAAGCGCGACTTGGTAAGTATGCGATAGTGAGGGATTTAGGATTAGGGAGCGGACAGGTAAGTGTGCAATAGTGAGGGATTTAGGGTTAGGGTTTGTGAAAGGTGAGTGTGTGGTAGTGTCGGAGTTAGGGTTTGGGTAATGTAAGTGTGTGTTAGTGACGGGTTTATGTTTTAGGGTGGGTTAAGTAAGTTAGGAATAGGGTGCTGGTAGGGTAAGTGTCTGGTACTGTCGAACCTTAGGGTTAGGGGTGGGTTAAGTGAGTTAGGGTTAGGGTGCAGGTAGGGTAAGTGTGCGGTAGTGTCGGACCTTAGGGTTAGGGGTGGGTTAAGTGAGTTAGGGTTAGGGTTAGGGTGCAGGTAGGGTAAGTGTGTGGTAGTGTCGGACCTTAGGGTTAGGGGTGGGTTAAGTGAGTTAGGGTTAGGGTGCAGGTAGGGTAAGTGTGCGGTAGTGTCGGACCTTAGGGTTAGGGTTTGGGTTAGGGCTAGTGGATATGTAATGTAGTGTAATGTGTTGTTTACGTGTAGTGTGTCGGTGTAATGGTGTTCGGTGTTTTGCGCTGTCGGTA
The DNA here is from genome assembly GCF_019279795.1 of Protopterus annectens. Classification (NCBI taxonomy): domain Eukaryota; kingdom Metazoa; phylum Chordata; order Ceratodontiformes; family Protopteridae; genus Protopterus; species Protopterus annectens. The sequence goes on along the minus strand of NC_056746.1, from coordinate 716,640,461 downwards.
TTGTGTGTTGTCGGTTGTTTGGTGTCGGTGGTTTGTGTGTCGGCGAACTGGCATGTCGGTGTTCTAAAGTATATCCATATATATATATATATATATATATATATATATACATATACACACACACACATATATATATATATATATATATATATATATATATTGATATATATATATATATATATATATATACAAATACACACACACACACACACACACACACACACATATATATATATATATATATATATATATATATATATGGGTCTTCTTCTATTCGCTGACATCCCATTTCACTGAAACCCATTTCGCTGACAGCCCCATTTCATAGACAAAAGTAATCAGGGAAAAACCTGGGATTTGCCCCCCTCCCCACTGTTGTGCGACTGTGGAGTTGTAATATATAGTTGGGTGGGTGTGGGGGGCACAGCCCTCCACATTGGGGGGGGTGTGGGGGCGAAGCCCCCCACCTTGAAAGTTTGTCTATGAAATGAGCTGTCAGCGAAATGGGTTTCAGTGAAATGGGATGCCAGCGAATAGAAGTAGACCCAAATATATATATATATATATATATATATATATATATATATATATATATATATATATATATATATATATAGATAGATATATCTTTAGATATATAGAGGGAGAGAGATCGTTATAATGACTGTTGGGCCTGTGTAGACTGTTAATTCAGTGAAGGAGAACATGGGAGAAATGACAGAATGCAGTTTTTGGGGTGCAAGTAGGGATTGAAGTGAATGAGTTACAGCTGTTCAAACTGGTATTTTGAGGGTGTGCCTTACTGATGGAATTAGATTTGCATACCTCTAATCTTTGAGGGAATTCTTGGTGGGATCTCAGGACAGTGTAGAAGGATGAGCCAGTCTGAGAATACGGAAGAGAACGCTGTTTTTCTGAAGTAGGACCTGCAGTCTCTGTCAACTGGATTTATTCTAATTATACAGGAAAGCCAGAGAGATTCAGCAAGTTGCTGCAGGCTTTTCCTAAAATGCTTGTGTAAGCCCTGTCAAGAAATATTGAGGAACTGTTTGTTTTTTTTTTCACATGGAGAAGTACTTGTTTTGTACTTGCTTGGGTTTAAAATGAAGCAACTTATTTTTGTTTATATGAACACTTATTGCTTGCTACCAGTAATGTTTTATTTGCTAATAAAACCTATGTTGTTTATGCAGAATGTGCATGAAAACAATTAACGTGACATGCGAAGGAAAAGTGTTTGCAAATTGTTGATCCCTGCTACACTTAATCATTTAAAAAATGGATGTGAAGTGCTTTGAGGCAAGGGGTGAGGAACTCACTCTCCCGAATGACTAAGGAAAGATTCACCACAGTTGTTTTTTTTTTTTTTTTTGCTTGCAAGGACATCCCTTCCTAAAGTAACTTCTGAATGAAAAGTGACTTTTCTGTCAAAAGACTTTGTGCTAACTGAACGTCATAATATTGACTGTGTTTACCACAGCTTTATAGCTATCTTCATGTTTATTTTTATTTTTATTTATCCTTTGTTGACTGGGATAGTCCCATTTGGTTAGTGGACATTTTCACGGGTCACCCAAAATTTTCTTTATATTATTATGGGAAATGTCCCAAGCCATGGGGGAACCAATAAAAGATGCTGCAAACCAAATCTTTCAGACAGATGTACACCAGCCAGTGTGTTACCGCTACAAATAGTTTAGTATATCACAAATGGTTTAGCACTTTCACCCATATAAGTATAATAACATATAATATAATAACAATAGATTTGTGGATGATGTTATATTTTATTTATTTATTTTATTTATTTTACATTTGTTGACCGGGCTAGTCTAGCTGGATACATGTCCTTTTTCAGTAGAGGCCTGGGGAGAAAAGCTCCAACATGAAGAGAAGACACAATACATTTACATGCAGTAGTAAATAGTATTAATATAAGATACAAGAAAACAGCTAGCTTTACATACTGTTAAATAACATTCACGTATATTATGTAGATAATCTAACATGGTTACATTGTGAGGCCGTTAGGGTAAGATTATAAACTCTGGGATGGGGAAGAGACTGAGGTGGTATGGGACCTTTGGGGTTAGTCTGGTTTAGGACAGGGGCATAACCAGTGGGACTTAAGGAATTCTTTGAGGTAATTTTTGAATTGATTAAGCGAGGTCATAAGTCTTAGGTTGTTTGGGAGGGAATTCCAGAGCTTTCCGATGGAATTGGCATAGAGAGCATCACCTCCTGAGTTGTTAGATTTAATGGTTAGTACCTGGACACTTTTTGATGATCTGAAGCAGGTTAGGTTGGAGTAGGGGGTCAGTATTTTGCTCAGTGAGGGGGTTTTGTCCGGTTGGTTAATTATTTTAAATGCTTCAGTAAGTTGGTTGAGTTTGAGAAGATTGGGCAGTTCTAACCAACCAAGTGTCTTTAGGTTAAGGCAATGGTGGGTACGATAAGGCATTCCTGTTATAAATCTGGCTATATGATTATAGGCTACAGAGAGTTTATTGAGCTCTCTCTTATTGAGGAAAGATAGTACCGGGGAGGCATATAGGAGGGTGGAGAGGAGATGAGTGCGAGCAATGGTTAGTTTGGCATAAGGGGTTAAAAAGTTCTTTATTCTGTACATTGACCCGAGTTTCTTGTTTACAGACTTAATGGTTAGGCTAATGTGCATATCAAATTTAAGCTTGTGGTCAATAGTCACACCTAGTAGTTTGGTATAAGAGACAGGCTCTATGATGGTGCCATTGGTGGATTCCACGTGGAAGATCGTGTTATTAGCATTTGGAGGTTCTTTTCCTGGGGGAGTAGATACAGAGGGAAAAAATAGTAATAACTTGGTTTTAGTTGGATTAAGTATGAGTTTCAATTCTGAGAACCATTTTTCAACTATAGCAAAACAGTGTTGGGTTATTGCTTGGAGTTTCGGGAGAGAGACGTCGGAGCAGATCAGGGTGGAGTCATCTGCATATTGGATGCAGGTGGCTTTGGGGATGACTGAGTGAAGATCATTAATGAAGACAGAGAAAAGAAGGGGACCAAGTATAGAGCCTTGAGGAATGCCAATGGTATTGGGGAGTAGGTTAGATAGCCTGTTTTGCCACTGGACAGCTTGTTGCTTACCAGAGAGGTAAGCATTGAACCAACTTATAGCTAAGTTGTTAAGATGTAGGGTTTCTAGGGTATGGAGCAGATGCTGGTGAATGACCATGTCGAAGGCTTTTGATAGGTCAAGAAAGAGAGCAGAGGATATTAATTTATTATTGCGGTTGTTATTGATTGAGTCAACAAAGGAGAGAAGGGCAGTGGTTGTACTATGATGGGGGCGAAAACCATGTTGGGTGTTAGACAAGAGACTATTAAGGGTGAGGTAGTGTAGGAGTTGTTTGTGAACACACTGTTCCATAATTTTGGCTATTGGAGACAATATTGCTATGGGTCTGTAGTTGGATGTTTCCGTGGAGGTCCCTCCTTTATGAAGAGGGATGATATAAGAGATTTTCCAAATATAGGGAATGGTAGCTTCGGTTATGGTTCTGTTAATCAAGATTGATATGGGATAGGCAATGGCATCTGACGCTATTTGTAGGTATTCCGCTGGGAGGTGGTCAGCCGCTAGGGTGGTTGGTTTGAGTTTTTTCAAGAGGGTACGAATATAGGAGGTAGATACTGGTTGTAAGTTAAAGGAGGGGTGAGCTGGGTCGTTAGAATGAGTTATGGATTAGGGAGTAGTGGTAAGCTGACTGGCTAGGGACTGGATGGTCTCGGTAAAAAAAAGAGTTAAAAGTGTTGGCTATTTCTTCTGGATCTTTCCCAATGAGTTTCTCAGGGGTGGGGGTGGTAGATTTACCAGGATGGAGGAGGTTATTAAATCCAGCCCAGAATTTCTTTGGGTTATTCTGGTGTTTATCCTGGAGGTGACAGAAATATTGTTTTTTTCTCTAGTAATGGCTGTTTCAGTTGAGTTTCTAAGCTGTTGAAACTTGATGCGATCTAGAAGAGTTTTAGTAGCTCTCCATTTATTCCAGGCCTGGTCACGAAGTTTAATTTTAGTTTTAATTTCCCTTGTTAGCCAAGGTGCTATTCGTTCCTTGGTTCTGATTAGTCGATTAGGGGCATGGGAGTCAAGTATCTTAAGGAATGTGTCATTTAAGTATGTCACGCTCTCATCTAGGGATAAAGTTTTTAGGATGGACCAATTGCAGGATTTGAGTTCTGCAAGGAATCGATTTGGGACAAATTTCTTCTTGTTTCTAACTAGTCTGTATGAGGGAGGGTTAGTAGGTGGGCAGTTATGTTTTATGATATAAGTAATAAGGTGGTCACTAAGGTCATTGGGAAGGGTCCCTGTGGTATAGTTCTGTGTGTCTTTGTTGGTAAGAATCCAGTCAATGATGCTCTCTTTTTGCTGAGCATTTCCAATTCTAGTGGGAGATAAAATATTTTGGGAGAAACCATGTAAGTTGATAGAATGGGGATTTATGTGTGCGGAGCAGAGGGACCAGTCAATGTTGAAGTCTCCTAGTACAATGGTTTCTTGGGGGTAATTGGTGGCTAACCAGCTGAGAGTTTGCTCTAGGTTTTCTGAGTTCTTCCCTGGTGGTATATAAATTACTATAAGATTAATGCATTGTTGGCTGTTTAGGCATAACTTTAGCGCAATCAGTTCTAAGTTAGAGACCTTAGGAGGTTGGAGTGGATTCATAATGATATTAAGTGAGTTCCTAAATATGACAGCTGTTCCCCCGCCCTTTTTATTTATCCAATCAGCCCTGAGGATATTATACCCGGGTGGGAGAATTTCTTCATCCGTAGTGGCTGGTTTGAGCCATGTTTCTGATAGGCACATAATGTCAGGGGAATGGGTAGCTAACATAGCATGTAAGTTGTGAACCTTGTTGTTAATGCTTCTTAGATTAAGGTGGAATATAAGGAGGGAGCCAGTAGAATTTCAGGTGGATTTAGAGGAGATAGGGTCTGGGACAGTGTTAGGACCTGGGTTGGGGTGGATGTCCCCATCAATGGTGATACATTTTTTCAGGTGGTCTAAGAGTCTTTGGAGTTTGAATAGCAACTTAAGATTAGATTTAATAGAGGGTGCCTTAGGGTGGCGGAGGGTAAGATGCACTATTTTGGAGCCTAGGGTATTAGCAGGGTAGAGAGAGGGTGAGATAGGGTTAGAGGGAAGGTTTGAGTGCATGGTAGTGTGACTCTTGGGGAAGGGAACTCCCAAAAGTGCTTGATTTTCTTATCTAGTTAAAAGATAAGGAATAAGAAGGAGTAGTACTATAAGGGGGATGGTAGAATATGTGTGTTTGCCCATGGTATAGAGAGAGAAGGCTACAATATATTCCTATGGAAGGGCAGTATGCAACGCCTAAATGATTTTGTCAACTATTTAACAAGTACGACTAGCTTTCTAAGATTCGAAGTGAAAACATCAGCAAATGAGATTGAGTTCTTAGATGTGAAAATTTCAATGAATAAAAGCAAAGGAATCGGCACCACTATATTCAGGAAACCAAACTGGAGGAACCATATGCTATACGACAATGGCATGCACCCGAGACATGTTTTTCAGAATATTGTTGAAAATCAAGTGACCAGGATAGCCAAGCTCTGTACTGACGATGATGATTTTCTGCAGGAACAAGACAACCTATTACAGAATTTTGCTTCAAGAGGCTATAATGAAAAACAATTAGTCATGAGTAAAGGCAAAGTAATGTCCATTCGATGCAACAAAGGGCAACCGTACTACTCGAAACGGAAGCAGAGTGTTGTGAAGAAAGGTGGAAACAGCAACAGTCTCAGATGCATGATGACCTACAGCACTGACTCCTTTGATGTCCGTGAAACCATCAAGAAATTTTGGCCAGTCTTAACTGCTGACAATAAAATTAAGAGAATTGTAGGGGAAACACCTAAGTTTGGTTATCAAAACAAAAATAACTTAAAGGATTTATTGTGCAACTATGATGGAATACCTAACAAGCAGAGTACAGAAGGAAGAAATAGGTTAGGAACTTGGAAATGTGGCTTTTGCAAAGCTTGCAGCCACATTAAATGTTCCAACAGTTTTTTTCATCCGGTAACTAACAAATGCTATAAGTTCTCTGGTTTTGCTAACTGCAACACCAAGAATGTTATATACGTTGGCACTTGTAATTTGTGCCAAGCCTATTATGTAGGAAAGACCAATAGAAAGTTTAAGGAATGGATACTTCGCCACCTGTTAGACATCAAGAATAAACTGGTAACCAATGCCCTATATGGACATGTGTCTGAAAATCCAGGGCATTCATTTAGCTTTATGGTTATCTCAAATGTGACTACTAGCCTTCGTGGAGGAGACATTGTCAACAAAACTGAAAAGGAAGAAAGCAAATGGATCATGAACCTCAGAGCTAATTTATTTCCAGGGCTCAACAGAGTAGTTCCTATTAAGCCTATTTTGAAAGAGAGAAGCCTAATTAAGAAATGAAATGGAGGCTTAAGGAAGGCGTGCATCTGATTGCTGTATGTGATTGGTTGAGCAATTAAGGATCTTTATTTAACAGCAGTAAATCAGGTCTACACACTAGGATCTGAAGAAGGTTTTTAACTGAAGTGCTTATCCTGTTTGACCTGCAACCTGAATAGCACAATTTGTGCTTTTTATTTCTTCATTTTATTAAAGCCTACATTTTAACAGAATATCTTAGTGAACTTTTCGTTGTGGTGGAAGCCTTTTTTTCATTTTACAATTTTTGCCTATTAAGGTTTCCTCTGGAGTTGGTTTTTGGTTTGGTTGTTTGTGTATATAAGTATAATAGACTTCTTCAGAGCCAAATTCACCCCCACATTCACTCACAATTTATAACTTGCTGACCACGCAATTCAAAAATCTTGAACAATAAAAAATACACAACAAAGGAAGTTTAAATAAATACAATTAAGCCCAACACTGAAACAGTAGATTATAAAATGACTAAATATATTAGAAGTGCATTGAAAAAAAAAATAACATTATAGACTAGATATAAATTTTAACTGGGACATCAATTACCAGAACACTGGTGTAGTTAACCATAGGATGATACCTTTTATTCATGATTGGTTTATGCAATGTTTTTCAGTTACTCATAAAAGTGGTTTGATCCAGGAAGGTGCAATCTTTTTGACATTACTAACTAAACTAAAAAAGAATCTTTTGAAATATGGGAGTCTACAACTAGACAATTTATATTTAACTGAGTTTGTAAGGCTCAAAAGAGTGTCTAAAGGGTAAATGGTTGATGCTATAGAAATTGCAGAAAAGTATAGAACTGGGTTGTCTATTGCAACAATGACGGCTTGAAATGTTTGCTCTCTATGACTTGGAGCTACTCAGATCCCTTATTTTAGATCCAAAAAAGAACACCTCAGGAGGCAACCAGCAGACTCTTGAGCTTGAAGTTTATTATCCACACAATACACCATTAAAATAAAAATACACACATAAATGCTTTAACACATTCACCGCATTTTCGTCAGTAATAGGACTTCTTATGCATACCCCTTCCACAACTTTCTTTTTATATATAGTGTCCAATTAACAGCAACCTATTAAAACTTTGTGCTTGTTACAACATAATTACATTAGAATTCATATTTAGCTAATACCTAAAATGTATATAAAAAACCTACACATTTAATGTATCTAAAAATTCTTAAAATCAACATCACATCTCTAAAGCAGGTATAATTTAAACTTAACAATCATACAAACTTTAAAAAATGTTCATAAATACATAAGTACATTTAAAATTTCAAACATTCTTCTGCCACTCTGTGTAATACAATCCTTTGGCTCCATCTAGTGATTGTTGGCCTAATTTACAATTTTGCTGCTCTTAATTTTAGAACAGGGGCAAGGGAGACTGCATCATTTAGACCAGGAAATTTTGTGGCTTCTAATATTATTTGCCCGTACAACTCTTTATATTCTAGTCTTGTCTCCCATATTCACCCTCTTTATTCCTTTGGTACCACTTCCAGAACAAAAAAATGAATGATGTATACTGTCACCCTTCTTCACAAATGGACACTGTGGACAACACTCACATTTAAATGTGCCTATTTTGCTTTCATTTGTCATTAGTTTTCTATTACTACTTTTTTCAAGAATGCTTATTATGTTGTTGTCCCTTCTATATATACATTTCAGGGGCTTGGTGAAAATAACATCTAAATCTGAAAAACTTTTGAATCTACCCCATTCCTTCTCAATAATACCTCTGATTATACCAGCATCCCCAGTGTAATCCATTATAAATGCTTCTTCATGTTCACGCCTTTGTTCTGTTGTTAGGGTACTTTGTTCTTCTAGTATTGGTGCAAATCTTGTTTTTCGACTTTCTTTAACTTTGTTTTCAACTTCTGTTATCAAACTATCCAGGTGGCCTCTTTCTTTAAACATTTTAGTAAAAAAAAAACACATTCTTCCAAAAAGTCTGCCTCCTTTGAGGTCATTCAACTATTTCCTACAAACTGTCCTTAAGACTTTTCTTCTGCTGGAAAGGGTGCACATTTGTGTAAAACAAGTAGGAAGTGGAAAAAGTCTCCTTCTTATACACTTTTGATACAAAACTCCCTTTTTCCTTTTTAATTGTAATATCTAAATAATTTGTCTGGTTATGCTCAATGTTGTAAGTAAACTTTAAAAAAAGAAGTGGTCTATGATATATAGTTATAGAATTGTAAAAATTTACCTTCAGTTTCAATCCAAAATAAGCAAATATCGTCAATGTATCATTTGCCAGACAACATCTAGCAATGTCGGGCAACGTCCGGCAATGTCGAACAACACTGAGCAACATTGGACAAAGTTGAGCAAAGTCAGCTAAACACGGCCACACCTCCTTCACTGTACCTTAACCATTGAGGTCTGGCCAGTAGGAAAATAAAAAACAGTGACAGGGCTCAAACTCAGGATACTGTGCACTATAGGCACAGTACATAACCACTAAGCCATGACAGCATTTCAGAACTATGCACTTTCAACATAAACATACCTATCAAAGGAATATTAAACATTGCTAACATCAGCTAAGCAGGTGTGCCTACAGCTGAGTTTTTTCCAAACTGGCCAATTACAAATAAGTGTGGGAAATGAGGCATATTTAAGCCCCACAGGCGGGAATACTTGCCATGACTGGTTGTAGCTCTCTTCTGCAGTCAGCATGGCCGGTGTTGGAGAAGGTACTCGATTTAGAGTGCAATGTTGGGGCATTGAGGTGACCAAAGTAATGGTTTGGCTCCTTGTCCACAATCACGAGGAAAGACTCCTGCGGGGCCAGTACCAGGGCACCCAATACAAAATGGAGGCCTGGAACTGTCCAGCTCATAATCGCACCAGTGCCACTGGCATTCCTCGGACTGGTGAGCAGGTCAGGCACCATTACTCTGACCTGAAGCGACGCAAGGAGGATCAACTGGACCAGTGGATCCAGGAGGCCCATGGGATGGCAAATGCCCCAGTACTGAGTAAGTAGCCATTGTTTTAAGTATTTAAGAATTGCTATTCTTGTCTATACTATGTATAGGTATGTCTCATTATCACTCCATTTACTTCACAGCTGCAGGTGTCGGGGCTATAAATCAGCAAGCCCATGAAGATAGGCTGCAAAGGCTGCGTCACCAGGCAGGTTAGTAATTATTCTGCATGTACTGTTATATAAAATAAATGAGAGAGCCGTCAAAACAGTGTTTTAACCTAATAAATAAAGGTATAATAATTCTTTAATAATTATTCTGCATGTACTGTTATATAAAATAGATGAGAGAGCCTGTAAAAAAGTGTTTTAACCCAATAAATAAAGGTGTAATAATTCTTTAATAAAGGTATAATTCCTGGAGTGCGTCTGTGTGATTTTCTTTGATTTGTTGTTGTACTGTTGCATTTTAGAAATAATACTGTTGTATTAAGCAGTGTTAGTTAACCCATACTTGGGTAGGCCCATATAAAGTGGAGGAAGGGAGTGCCAGTAGCTTTTATGCATATTTACAGCATTTAATTGTTGGTTCATGCCTAGCATGTACAGGTTAATCTGGCGCATGAGTAGCTTGGTATTGTGTTCCCCAGAAATGACAGTGTACTGCCAGAAATGTAGGGAGCTGTTAACATATAACTGATAATTTCACCTGAACATATCTAGATAATTATATGAAAGTAGAGCTGTCAGTGTACCATCACAGCAGTAGTGTGTGTGAGCAACTCTCAAAATATGTAGGAGTAACATCTGCATCCTGGACAGTCTGTATGTCAGATACAGCTCGTGTATATAATGATCTAGCAAAATCCAATTGCACAATAGAAGGACATTGGGTAGTGTAATAATACATGTAAGGGAATATAACTGCAGTAAATAGGAATGTAGTGTAAACTAGAAGGATATATAAGTTGTTAATTGAGCTATCTTTTCTACCCTACTGTATGTGCATAAAAAATGCAATTCCACACCTCAATGGGTATGTCTAATCTCAAAACATTTGTTGGGACATATGTCCTATTGGTTTATAAATATTTGCATTCATTTCTATGCATTTGCCCTGTTCAAATACCACAATATTGGTGGCCTGTTGCCATCAATTAAACCTGCATGCTGTTGTAATGTCCACTATTGTTCTATATATGTATGTGTTATGCTTGGTTTTCAACTGTTGAAACTCTGGTGTGTTGGGTTAATGGGAATACTTCTGCATGATGTTATAACTAACTGGGAATGCTGTTGACTGTTACTAACCCATATCTTTATTAAATTCTCCAAAACATAGTTCATATGGGAAGGCCGGTCCCAGCGGACCCACCTGTCCCACTTCAGCTGGCCATGGCACCTGGCACCAGCAGGTTCGGTGCCCAGCCTGGGACCTCCTCCTCCATTGGCCCTGTGTCACCTTTGGGTGGAAGTGCTGCAGGGGATGGGGTTTGGCCCCCCCGTGCAAACATGGGCGGAGGAGGGCCACCTATCACCCTTCAAACGGTCCAGTCTGTGGTGCATAGAGAGATTGAGCGTTCAGTTGCAGAACCTCTACACCAGCTTAAGGCATGAGTGGCACAACTCCAGGGTCAGCCTGCCCCTCCTATACAGCCCCCAGCACAGCCACTCTCTGGGCTGTGAAGGTGCAGTGGCAACTGCCCATGGGTGGGGATCTCAGTTCCACTGTTGCCATCTGTGGGCTCATGGGCTTGCGATTTCCAAACATCCCTCCCCATCAATGGTGTTCCCCCACCACATGTGTCATATTCTGTCCCTGTATGCATCTTGTTTGTCTTGTCTGTTTACCTCCCCAACCTAATTCCCCAAATATACCTACTTTCCCTACCCCACATTCCACTCTCACTTAAAAAAAAGGGCAATCTGCTCCCAAAAAAAATGACACCCCATACATATCTGCCCATTTTGCACACATGTCCCCTGGGCACATAAAATGTAATTTAATTGGCATTACAACATATTTTGTTGTCCTCACCCCTGTCTCAGGGGCTGAAGGTTTCATATGTACCTCCAAATGTATTCCATATGCAGAGCTGTTGCTGTTAAAGAAATGGGCAGCTATGGACCTTCCCTACACCCGTCCTGCACATCCTGAGCTATTTTCCCTATTGTCTTTCCCTCTTTGTGCTCCTTTTTCACCACTTTCCTATCTCCCCATTTTCTTTTCTTTCAAAGAAATGAGCGTGGGGGTTAGCGGGAGTAAGCACTATTAAGCAGTAGTTAGCAGGTTTGCGTGAGTGTGCGCTTGTTTGCGCTTATCTAAGCATTGCTAAGCATCATGCAAACCCACTCACAACTGGTTAAAAGTGTCTTAGTCACTCTGTATATGAGGGCCCTTGTTCTGCTCAGCAGCAAAATAAAACACCTCTGTCAGTCTCAAACCCAGGACCTCGTACACACTATACTACATAAAGTACCACTAAGCCACGGTAGATATACAACAAGTTGGAGCTGAAATAAATATATCATGTATCAGAATGAGTGAATGTAAAGGAAAAATATGAATGCCATACCACACATCTTGTTCTGTGGATCTTTACCAACAGTTGTGGGATTACATTACATGACTGTGATAAGATAAGCAGCCATTATAGCAGGAAATAATGTTACACCATCACTTTACAAACCCCACACAGTATCACAGAAGGACAAACACTGGCATATCTGTTCAGAGCAAAGGCCATTGCTCCCAACTGTCCCTAATTTTCAGGGATGTCCCTGATTTTGAAAAAAAAATAGCTCTGTCCCTCTGAATCCCTCCGAAAACTACTGACTTTGGCCAGAAAGGTGGTGAATTACACATAATGAGTAATTACAATAATTACGAGTTAGACACTTCTTTTACTTCAGAAAAGGTGTATTAATCCATATGATCTGGTTCTCTCAAAGTCTCAACTTAATGGCACTAATATTTTAAATGTGTCCCTGACTTTTTCTCTACTTTTCCCTGAGTCTGTTCAAATATGTACCTGAGTGTTTGAGAGGTCTGGCAGAGGCAGAAACCCAGAGGCATAGCAGTCTTTCTGCTGTTACACACTGTGCAAATAGCTTTGGAAGGAGTTCCAGAAGCTTACCCTTATGTAGGAATGCAACACTGAAATACAAAAGGATGTAGCCATGTACTGGTAGCAACCAACTGCAACAATGCCTTTGCTCTAGTGCTGAAAAGACCTGTGCAGTGCACAGACAAAAAATAACAGGCTAATCTCTGGCTACCATGTGGATAGGTACACAGTTGGGAGTTATGCAGACAGACTACTTGCCTTGATAAACTAACATGTAGACAACAACCCTGTAAGTCCAGCAAGATAAAATTCACACAATAATATGTACGCTCTCTGTAATCCTGCACCCCTACCCAAATGTAAAATATACCTGTGTGTGCAGGGTGTACCAAGGATGTAGGTAAGCATACTCACAGTACTGAAATGTGTCCAGTTTTCTTGAGCAGCTTGTGCTAATGTCAACACTAAAAAAGCACAAACTGTTTAGAACTGAGTAAATGAATATTTACAATATAGCAGTTCTCAAACAATTCTTGTGCCAAAGAAATGCATCTCAATAACTAGCTTTGTATGGCAGTTAATTGTAAAATTTGAAAAGAAAGTACATCCTCCAATGTATCTTGTGTTAGCATTTTGAGGGGTGAGTACATTTCTACACTGACAAGTGTGTACTGGAAGCAGCAACATTTAGGTCTGAGTACAAAATGTAAATCACTGGCTACACCCCTGGCTTCTGATATAAGAACTATACCAACCTTCTGTCTTAAACAATGATGTCCACAGCAAACAAGGATGATCTCCGTCTTGGAAAGCTGAAAGGGCCACGCCTACCTGGGTTAGCAATTTATAGTACTGGGTTGCTATGACAGTGATTACTGCAATTACTACACAGCAGGCTGCATGCAATTAGCAAATGGTGGCCACTAACTGGTGCAGAGGCCATCACATGCTCATGTGCAAATACCTCCAAAAGCAGGCTGCAATTGCTGCCAACAAACTCAATCACTCTATTGCAATTGACTGTCAGATAGAGAGACAGAGAGAGAGAGAGAAGGAAAAAGAAAAATAAATAATACCAAATCATACAAAGGAAAGGTATGTGACACATATGTATTTACTGGCATGTAGTAGATGTTTTGGAAGAGTAGTCTATATAATGTGAACCATTCATATGTGGCAGCAGAAATTATCTATGCACAAATGTCCTGCTTAACTACTGCTATGGACAATACAGTGTGTACCTCTGGGCAGAGGGACATGCCTGTGAAATGTGTAGCTCAGCATTAAATGTCAAAAATCTGATCCATTTTATCTGTGTTCTGTACAGTAGTGTGGTCAATGGCTGTTGGGGGGATTAGTGCTGCCATTATATAAACATGGGTGTGACAGAGCAACACATGCATGATAGTCATATTAAAGTGTAGCTTAGCATTGGCAACTGCTGTAGCAGTGTAGTATGCTTATCTAGCATTTGTAGCTATGTATACCCCCTCTAATGTTAGTGTGTGTTCACATGTGACAATTGTTTGTGTTGCAGCAAGGCCCAACAGTTCAGCTGTGAGGTCCAGGGACTTACAACAGTGTGGACCTTGTGTGTGTATGCCACACACATATGGAGAAATATATTCGTGTCATATATATTCACATCTGTATATGTGCATAGAGCAAGGGACATATTGCATCTGTTTGTGAAGGGTGGAAATATATATGTTGGTGAAGGTTAGTATGCACATATTTGTATGTAGGTTTAAGTGTGTGACAAACAAGACAGCATACAGTGCTGGTATATGACATGTGGTGGCTAAACAGTGTGGGTGGTTTGTTCAGTTTGCAATGTTGAAGCCAGTGAGGTCTGCGAAAGCTACCTGGGCTGTGAACACTTTCAATGCATATATCACAAGACTGTGTGATATTATTACATTACTGTACACCTCACATCCTTTGTATAATTGATATTCCCACTATGAAAGGTGAAATGTATATGTGCCTACATATATATATATATATATATATATATATATATATATATATATATATATATATATATATATATATATATATATATATATATGTACACCAATGGATGTGTATATGTGTATATACACACACACACACACACACACACACACACACACACACACACACACACATATATATATATATATATATATATATATATATATATATATATATACATATATATATATAGAGAGAGAGAGAGAGAGGGAGAGAGACTAATACACACCTACATCTACTTGTTGCAATAGATTCTCTGTACTGTTGACTGACTGTGGTGGTCAATGTGTTTGTGAATATGTCAAAGATATGAATTTGTGGGATAGCTTAGTGGGAAACTGTTTATGTCATGGTATTATGGGTCCTTGCTTTGATCCCAGCAAAAGCTGTGTATTCTGTTGCTAGGCAGAAAAAGTGCTTTGGCATACAGTGTGATTAAGTCCCTTGATTTTAACTGGGGTGTGTCATTGGAGGCTAAATCACTACATCTATGATTATTGATTGGTACTGATGTTGAATCCAAATCCTGTGTGTACTGTAGTACTACTTGAAGCTCTGGGCCTGTACGGCAAAGTGTGGTGCATGTCCACATTGCTTGCATCCACTGTTTTGTGTGGTCCCTGTATTCATCACAGATTACATTCCCCAAGATTAATGTTTTGTAAGTACTGACACACAGTACTGTATAATATACACGTAAAGCTTATCTGGGTTGCCATACCTTTGTGTCCTGTAATTATGTCTGATGTGCGTGTGGGTATGTCTGTAACATGTCCTCTGTCATATGTGTGGTAAAATATATAACTGCGTATCTAGCAACATTTATAGTGGACTACAGCAGTATGTTACCACTATTCCCAATTGTGCACAACGGGTTTGCCATTAACAAGTTGTGTGGTATAATAGTAATACATTTACTGGACCTTACACTCATTGTGATGGATGACATATTTCTTTACACATCAGCTTGATGTGTATCTGCTGTGGCTAGGTGGTGCATTGTGTTGCATACAGTGTGCCAGGTACTCTTGTATAGTCTTATATAGTGATTTTATCTTGTTGCTGTGCAGAACATGGTTCATTAGAGCTAATAGGTTGCTATATATGGCAGTTCAGTGATATCTGTACTGTATAATGTTAAATGTGCCATATGACTTGCTCAGACATATTTTTTCTTTATGTCTTCCAGGGATCATGGCACATCACAGAAATCCCAACTATAGTAGTGCTGAAGATGAGATCATTACTAGCTGTATGATTCAGCACTACAGCCTAATGTTCTTACGAACCAGCTAGAACCAGCAGGAGTGTACTGCAATGTGGCAAGATGTTGTCCGGAGGATCAATGAGGTAGGCCTGCATAACCGGACAGATAAGCAGGTATGCCAACACTGCAGTGATCTACTCAGACATGCCCGTCAGCATGCTTCTGATGTGTGGAGACAACAGCTTGCAACAGGAGGTGGTGTTAATATCCACACCCACCCCCCTCACCAGAGTGAAGGAGCTGCTCCTGAGCCTCGTGGCACCTGCCCAACAACAACAGCAGCAGACATACACCATGATGGAGGTTGGAGCCACCCAGCAACCACACATGGAGCATGCAGGTAACATGGCATATCTGTAGACTACTGTTATCTGTATTTGTAGATCATGCATATGTGAGATGTGGAGTGTGTAGTTAGAAGATGTGGAGCCTGTTGTTGTGCAATACTGATCATTTGGAGCATAATCTGTAGGCCTGTGAATGTAAACTGTTGTTCTACTATAAGTTTGCAAATACACAGTAGCAATGCCACAGTTGTGGCCACTGACAAACTGTCTCATCTCTATGTAGGTCCCTCTGGGGTGACATCAAGGCAGCGGACAGATGCTGGTGAGTGTGTTCTACATTTATTATTGTAAATAAAAAGTGCATGTCATAGTTAAGGTGTACACCATGTACACATGCAACACACCTACCCATAATGCATGTTGTGCATGTTTGGTGTAAGACCATGCGCATCCCACTAATGTGATTAGCTGTGTCAAACACATGCAATAGCCAGATCATCTCAAACAAATGTGGCTACACTGTAGTGTCCATTGGATAGGCAATGTTAATACTCAACATGCACATAACATACACCACTATGTCATACACAGTTCATTTTAACATGCTACACATAAAGGATTCACAAACCCTCTGTAAAGACACACTCCAGTATCCAAAATCTCATCCACACATTGCACATAATATACCTGAGGGGTAGAGGCCTATCATGGGGCATTTAAACATTCTGCAACACACTACACATTCATGTCAGAGAATGCTCCTTATTGGCCTCCTTACAAACCCATGTAACAACTGGTTGTGAAATGGTGAATGTAGCCAAGGTAGTTCAGTTCTGGTACAGCATGATTAGTGCTGGTTTGGGAAACATTTATAGCCTTGAGTGACCACATGATGCTTCATGATGATGGCCTATGGTACTATACTCCATGCAGTTATTGAAACCACAGTACTACATATAGCTTTCATTGCTATACATCTCAATGTTGTGTGTGCAAACATATGCACCTCTAAACAATATGCATACCAATCACCATTTGCACAACTGACACATATATGTCTTGTGATGTTATTGAGTGGCTAGGTCATATGACACACATTGGGTATGTGTGATGTTTAAATATGTAGTTGAGTTTTAGCATGCCATGTCATGGATGATACTGGCATGTCCACAATATGATCTACACTCACCATAACTACTGTACATTGTGTATGTGGATGAATGGTATTCCATCAATTATACATGCACCACTGATGATGTTGTGTAAATACTCATCATGCATGTGCTAAAACTGTGTCCACAATTATTTGCTAAAGACACAGAGGCTGTAATCAGCATTGGATACCTATCTGATACACATATACACATCCAGCCATGGTATGTAGACCTGTGAGTTATGGTGCACAGTACATTACAGAGTTTTGAATACTTGCACAGCAATGTTGTGTCCATGAATACATTGCATTCCAGGGGGAGACCAATCACCTAATAATAAAACACATGCATCAAAGCCATGTATATTGTTAGTAACAAGGACTGTCTACACTTGCACTGCATGCTGTTGAGCAACACATGTCTTGCATGCTGACTTGTGTGATATGACTGTTTTGCTTGTGATACTGTACCCTACCATCACCTGCTATTGTGTATGTTCTGAGATTGCTGGTGTTTTGTGTGTGTGTGTGTCTGCTTTAGGGAGGAGTGTATTTGTGTGTGTGCACGTGTGCACGTGTGCATGTGTGCATGTGTGCATGTGTGCCTGTGCACATGCACATGTCTGCATGTGTGCATGTGCACATGTGTGCATGTGCATGTGTGCATGTGCGCATGTGTGCATGTGTGCACATGTGCATGTGTGCATGTGTGCATGTGTGCATGTGGTCTGACATCATGTTCAGGTCTTAAAGGGTGTTTCCTGTTTTCCTCTCACAGGTGCTGAGGTGGGGCTGGTTCAGTACAGCAGGGAACCTGATGTCACTGAGACAGACAGTGATCATGAGGATAGGTGTGTTGAGGCACAGGCAAGTTTGTCAGGGTCTGTTGTTGGGCCACAAATTGACAGTACAGAAGTCTCCACCCCATCCATGCACACAGTCATACTGCCTGAACATCCACCATCACCATTGCCCTTAGCTGAGGGACAGTGTATGGCTGGCACTGGCCAGGACAGTGTGGCATCTATGGCACATGTATCAGGACACAGCAGCCATAGTCTGGAATAGTACCACATAGGCAGATGCCCAGGGGTTCTTGTCAGAGCACTGCTGGTCATCATGCCCCTGGCAGATGTGCCACACCTCTTTCAACCACACGCATGTTCCAGGCTGTCATGGAGGCACAGGCACGAATGGAGCAGTACACCAGACAGGGGCTAAGGGCACAGAGGGCTCATAACTCCTCTGTAAATGACAGTATCTATGACCTAGCAGGTGCCATATGTAATTACACTGAGGTCATTGACAGACGTTGGGGTGAGACATTGGATGTCCTACACAATGTCATGTCCATGTGTCAGGACAGTGCGGGATGGTTTAGACATCAACGTGGATGCATGCCAGCAACATCGGCAGCTGGAGGTCGCTGTGGACGTCCAGCAAGTCACAGCTGCTCCCGTAGTGCCAGTACCAGCCCCAGCAATGTTGGGTGGGGCTGTCCATAGACCATCCTAGAAGACCACGTGCACGTGGCTCTGGCCAGTCCCAGCAGGGACCTGGATTCAGTGGACATATGTCAACCTCTGAGGATAGTACCCAGTCTGGATTAGTACCTGATACTGTCTGTAGTACCCCTGCCAGGCACAGGTTTCACATCCGTGGCGAGAGGCGGTGATCTGTAAAGCCTGCCAGGTACAGTCTGTAGCTGTCCCACAAATCCCCATATATGGCAGCCACATGTTGGAACTGTGTGCATGCAGACACACACACATAAACCAGAAACCTAGGGCAAACACATACCTGCACACATTACATCAACATTGGCCCATAACAGTACTCATGGCCCAAACACACACACTCACACACACATGTTGATTGTATGGCTCAGTATAGGCCTCTGGCAAACCAACAACACACCCTGTGCATATGATGAAACCTGTGCCACCTCCTGCCATCTATAATATTGATGCAGGAACAGGCTAACATGGTGCTGATGCACAGGGTGACTTTGATAAAATATAGCAATGGTTGAATGTGTAGCATGTTGTCAGCAGTAAAGTGTAATGATATCCTTGAAGGTGTAGCTGAGCAGGCATGATGCATTAAAGCTGTAATTTGCAATGTTGTATTGTTTCCACCAGTGTTTATTCCAATTGTGTTTTGTTTGCCCATCTGCCACTTGGCTGATGTGTGTAGTTGTGTCAGCATGTGTTATACAGTGGACAGTAAGTGTGAGGTGTGTGCAGCACAGGTTTGCAGGTGTACATTTGTGAACATGGTGGAGGTGCACTGTCTGCATGTACATGCATATTGGACACATGGGCAGGGTGACATGCCCTGTATTGGCCAGTGTTAACACTCCATAGTTTCTATTGGTGGCCAGTATGCATTGTACTACACACGTTTTGGAACTTGAGTACGCATGTGTGTGTATGACACGGGTTGACACTGTGCTGTGGGTGATGCTGTTGTTCCTATCTGTCATTGCTTTGCATTACTAAGGCTAACAGTGTTCCATCTGCATAATCCTGTATTAATACATACTGTTCACCTACAGGGTTGCATGCACTGTGCTATCACAAACACAAGAAATTCTCACTTGTACAGTAAAAGTGCATTAGTCTCATGGACCCCTGCCAGAAACTAAATATATAATAGAAGGTGTGATGTTATACCAAAAAAGAGTTACATACCAAGAAGGGATAACCTCTCTGGTCAGTATCATTTGGAAAATTCAATCCCTCAATAAACATACAAGGCAAGCTTCAAAATCCAAAATGGCAATGATTCCAAAGACAACACTAAAGCTGTCTTTACTGTTGTTCATAATCTACAGGAGAAATCTCAGATTGGGTCACAGTTAATGTAAATGGTCACAAAGTACACTTATCTGACTGACATTACCAATTCCTTGTCAGTTTGAATGCAGATTTCACCACCCTGTTGCTATACAAGGGCCACATTTCCAGACCTGCAGAACGCAGTACCTGATGATTCATAGACACGCCAGTTAAAACATCTCTTTAAGAAGGTCCACACCACAGTGACAATGGTACTGGACAGTGTCCCTGGAGCTGACATATGAAGTCACCACTCACCTAAATGCTCTGTACAGATGGTGCCTCTGTACAGGTTACATACATGTGGAATGACGTACGGTAATAGTGTTCACAGTCCACAAGCGTTGAGCTACAATGTCTTCTTCTCCTTTTGGATGCTCCCATTAGGGGTCACCACAGTACATCATCTGTTTCCATGTCTTCCTGCCCTCTGCATCTTGCACTGTCACACCATCCACCTGTATGTCCTCTCTCACCACAGCCATAAACCTCATCTTAGGCATTCCTCTTTCCTGTTACCTGGTGGCTTCATCCTTTGCATCTATTTCACAATATACTCTGCATCCCTCCTCAGCACATGTACAAACCAACTTAATCCTGCCTATCTGTCATGGTCTACTAACCTTCAAACCTGGCCGGACCCTTTAATATACTTATTCTTAAACCTGTCCACCCTCGTTACACCCAGTGTGAATGTTAACATAAATTGATTAAGGGTAGAACTACAACAGGTCCTGGAAACTCTCATCCTATAGGCCAGACCAATGCTATCTGGAAGGCTATGGAGCACAACATTATGGAACTCATTAACAGAGACATTATGAACCTGCAAACTCTGCACCATACCCACTTAGGTTCTCTAAAGGCCAGATCATGGCTCCTACACCTAGTAGACTTCAAGCCAGTCAACAAGACTATAGGTGAGGGAGAGGAGGTCAACACAGCCAAGCTATAGCTCACCAGCAAATCATACCCATCCCACATACTGGTATTAGACATAACCTAAACAGACTGACCATAAATGATTGTTAGATGATGGCTTGACAACTGACGCACAGATGTTGATACACAGTAACATTTGCAGCCTCCATGTACTATTCTATGCCAGTAGCAAGTGGTATTCACCTGCACTCAGTCCTGGGTCACTCCTGTTTGGCATATAGCTTTCTTAGATACAAGCAAACACAGTAGGGATATGTCTGCCCACGTTTGATGAAAATGCATACTGTGGGCTATACTTTATTCTCCAGATGACACACACATCCTCCAAAAGGGTATCATACAGATAGATACCTGGTGTCAAACTCAGCTATAAGCCTAAGAAAGCATAGTTATCCACTTTTAGAAAACAAAGTATCCCCAGAGTACCACATAGGTAGTAGCCCCCAAAATGTGGAACAGGTACTAATGTATACATAGAGCCATGTGTTAAGTCATCGCTCCTTTGATAATCACATTACCAAAGGGTTTTGGAAATCTCTCTGTGGAGCACATAAGCAATAAAGGGTTTGCATGCAGATCCACAGAGGTTGTTGCACACCTATAATGATTAGTCATCTTTGCCAGACTTTGCTTGCTTTGGAACAGGTTTCAAATATACCTCAAGCATAAACCCTCACTCACACTCTTCAATAGAAACTGTGACGAGTGGATGTGAAATGGAAGCCATAGCTCAGGGATCACTGGAGTGGCTAAGCTTGTCACAAGCATACAGAAGTGACCTAAGGTCTGGAAAGAGCCAGCATGCTGTGGTAAAGATAAAGCATGCATTCATGGAGAAAGCAGAGTACCCACCTACGAAATACTTGAGGTCACATATATGTACATGGATTTGCCCCACAGCTACCTTACATGTGTAATGCACATACAGTTGTCATTGTGATATGTCATATGCTATAAAAATCAAAACCCACTCCACATTGGCCAACGGTGTCACACACCTGGAGCACAGACACGCACACACACATTCAGCAAGTGCAAGATTTAAACTCTTTTCTAACTACCTCTAAACCTCTAACAGTTCATTGCCTCAATTCAAAAAAGCTCTAAAGACACACATGCATAGACTCTGGCTATGTCCATGTCTAAACCCTGATTAAACTATACAAAGATGACACTGAGCTAGTCAAAAAATAGTTGTACTCCTATCAAAACCCTAACTAACACAAAAAACATAATAAACTTATTAAACCAAACTATCTCACAGATGTTGTCTACCAATTTCTCCCTCTGTAACCTTTCTTTCTGCCCACAATAATCATAATCCTTCCAACCTAAATAACCTTGCTTATCTTATAGACACACCTCTACTAAAAGTTTGACTGCTCTGAATTCACTGTTTCAAAAAATGTTTTTTGTCTTATCTATAGGTATCCTACAGATGACATTTGTCTTTGACCTATGGTTAACTTTCTAAAGATCATTACAACCTGCATTTTTCTATCTTTAATGGTTACTAAAACTTTGTAAATAGAACTATTGCTACATTTTTAAATATATTGTAACCTACTTTATTACTTGTTACTAAATATCTACATTTTTATTGTTGTTACTAAATGCTTAGATAACATGGAGTTTTTCTCTTCGGGCCTCCGCTGAAAATGGATATGTATCCAGTCAGACTTTCCCGGTTAACAAATGTAAAATAAATAAAATAAATAAACTACATTATGACACTATAGCAATAAGCATTTACATGACGCACTGTACACATTACTGGGATTTCACCTTTCCACAGGTATATTTGTAGGATGGTGACATCATCAGACTTGACAAAGATGAGTATACCACTTTTAAGGTGTTTGAGTAGTCTCCAAAAAGGTTGCTCCTCCCCAGAGAGACATACAGTTAGCAAGTGCAGGATTCAAATCCCTCCGTAGATACATTATGATACTATAGCAGTATGCATTTACACGACATGCTATACACATTACTAGGGTTTCATCTTTCTGCAGGTATATTTGTAGGATAGTGACATCATCGGATTTGACAAAAGATGAAGATACCACTTTTAAGGTGTTTGAGTAGTCTCCAAAAAGGTTGTGTTTCCCCAGGAAGACACACACACAGTTGGCAAGTGCAGGATTCAAATCCCTACCTAATTAGATTACAATACTACAGCAACATGCATTTGCACTATACACAGTATTGGGCTTTCATTTTTCCACAGGTATATTTGTAGGATGGTGACATCATCGGACTTGACAAGGATGAGTATACCACTTTTAAGGTGTTTGAGTAGTCTCCAAAAAGCTGTTTTTCCCTAGGGAGGCATGCATACAGTTGGCAAGTGCAGGATTCAAACCCCTACCTAACTACATTATGATATTGCAGCAGTACACATTTACACAATGTGCTATACACATTACTTGAATTTCATTTTTCCACAGGTATATTTGTAGGATGGTGACATCATTGGACTTGACAAAAATGAGTATACCACTTTTAAGGTGTTTGAGTAGTCTCCAAAAAGGTTACTTCTTCCCAGGGAGACACACATATAAACACACACACAGTGGGCAAGTGCAGGATTCAAACACCTACCTAACTACATTCTGATACTACAGCAGTACACTTTTACAAAACTCACTATACACATTACTAGGATTTCACCTTTCCACAGGTATATTTGTAGGATGGTGACATCATTGGACTTGACAAAGATGAGTATACCACTTTTAAGCTGTTTGAGTAGTCTCCAAAAAGGTTGCTTCTCCCCAGGGAGACACACACAGTTGGCAAGTGTGGTGTTCTTAATCCAAACTAAGTACGTCTTTACACTTCAGCAAGCAATATGGAGTTACAGGGTGCAATACAGGCATTACTTGCTGACAGTTTGCACAAAGGTTTTTTCACATTTGCTAACCTCAGCAGGCTTATACTAGGTGTATTGTGAGTGTATTGTATGCATAGGCCATGACCATATCATATATGGGTTGATGCACCACATGCTGGCACACACAGGGTCAGACCTTGAGTAGCATCTTACCTTCACCTACATGATACTGCAATATAACAGAAAGATGATAAACTTCAACAATTGGCTGAGCATCTGGTGTCATTCAAAGGGGATCCAGTCTCTGTCTGCTTGTGATGACATGATAGACAAACCTTGTTGCTTCACTATAGATGGTTTGCACCTGTCATCCCTATGCTTCTGAATACTGGCCAAGGCTCGTGCTGTCCCCATATTACTTTTTTTAGGCAAGGCTCAAAGGTTCATAGGTTCATAGGTAGGTACTAGTCTATCAGCCCTGGGACCTATACAAGGCCAGCCAAAAAGGTACCCTGGCCTTTGCCACCCAAGAAATTTATTTTCCTGTGCCACTGTCGTGCAGAGACACAGAAGTGATCCCCAGGGTGAATTTCCTATTTCCCATCCAATAATCAAGAATTTCCTTGAAGAGTGCTAATGAGGAACTTTGTTTGATATAGATAGGTCATTTATTCTGGAGTATGTGAAGTCTGTGGGACAGGAATCTATCCCTTCAGCATGTTCTGTTTATTGTGGTGACAAGGTTTAGGATCCTAGAGCGTGTAGGTTCATAGGTTCATAGGTAGGTACTAGGCTATCTGCCCAAGGGCATTTATAAACCTAGTCAGAATGTGTTGGCTTTTGCCTCCCTTTTAAATTAGTTTCCTGGGCCTCTGTCTAGCAGGCCACTGAAGTGATCCCAGGGGTAAATTTACAATTTCCCATCCACTCATCAAGATTCCTCTTGAAGATAGTCTGCAAGGGGCTCTGCCTAACATCAACTGGGATTCTATTCCATAGTGTGGGAAGTCTCTGGACAGGAATCTATCCCTCCAGCACATCCTGTTTATTGCTTTGCTGAGGTTTAATTCACTGGAGCATGTGGCTCTAAGAGATTTGTTTTTCTTGATGTGGAGCATGTCCATCAATTCCGGGTTGGACATGGCCTTATATGTTAGGCATAGATAACATACGAGCAGACAATAAGCAACCGAGTAGAGCTGGAATTTCTTTCTTTATTTATTTATTTTACATTTGTTGACCGGGCTAGTCTAACTGGATACATGTCCATTTTCAGTAGAGGCCCAAGGAGATAAGCTCCAATACAGATAAATGAAAAACTTAGTAATCAATATGTAAAATAAGACTAAAAGAAAAAAAAATTCAAATAAAACTAGCAGATTTCAGGTACATAAACACAAAAAATAATAGGACAGATAACTAAATAGCAGAATTAATTATATATAAAGAGAAAAAGAATATTTCCAGTTAAACATATTATTCTGTGAAGATAAACAATAAATCTTGTAGCGCCAGAATGCTTCTACTATACAGTCTACAGTTATAAGTCATTTATAAATAGAAAGACTAAGGTCTAGAGGGGAGGCAGGATAAGTATATACATAATGTAACAGGAAGAAAAAACAAGTATATTTTCAGTAGGAAATGTAAAGTGAGATTCTGCATATTGAAGTTTGGGAGGAAAATAGTATTTATTGGGATAAAATATGTACTAATTTCTGAGTAGTGAAGGCTAGGCAGAGTTTAGTTTAATTAGATAGATAGTTGCCTAGTCGAGCTGCATAAGGCATCTCTTTGAGGCCCATGATCCTCTTGGTGAAGTACTTCTGTGGTCTTACCAGCTGTTACAAGTGCCAATTAAGGTACATACCAAATGGGGCATTGTACTCTGTTATGGGCCTAATGAGTGATGATTAGAGAGGCACAATGACCTCTCTTGATCTAGAGGTGAACCCTTTCGTGATTAGGTGGGCTACATAGAAGGAATAACTAACCACTTTGCCAATGTGATTATCAAAGGAGAGGTTACTATCTACCTGGGTCCCCAGATCCCTAATTACATTTTCCGTACCTAGTGGATTACCACCTGTGTGGTAATTTGTGGGCACTTTGTTTTTTCCAAAGGGGGTGACTATGCATTTTTTGCCATTCAGCTTGAGGCCATGGTTTTGACACCAGGTATCTGTCTCTGTAAGACCTTTCTGGAGGATGTCTGTGTCAGCCAGAGAGTCAATTATGGCCCCCAGTTTACAGTCATTTGGGAACTTGGTCAGCCATAGTCCTCCCGTGCTAGCCTGTACCTCAGAGATGTATATACTGAACAGGAGGGGTCCCAGGACCGAGACCTGTAGGATGCCACTTGTGACTGGTTTAGAGTCGGACATGGCACCTGCAACTCTGACCATGTGTGTTTTATCCATGAGCCAGTTGGCCACCCATCTCATGACATAGGGGTTAATGTTCAAGTTGGTAAGCTTGTCTATGATGCCAGAGTGGGGAATGGTGTCAAAGGCCTTAGTGAGGTCCAGATAGGCTGTGTAGACTACCTTCCCTTCATCTATGGCCTTGGTAACCATTTCAAAGAAATCAACTAGGTTTAGGAGGCAGGATCTGCCTTTAACAAAGCCAAATTGGGTAGGGTCCAGTATCTGAAGGTTCCCAATGTCTCTGTTTATGAGTGCCATGATAATTCACTCCATAGCTTTGCAGACCAGGCTGGTCAGGCTTATAGGGCGATAGTTCCCAGGTTCTGTTGTGGCACCACCTTTGTGGAGCAGGATGACTCTTGCTGTACACCATTCTTTGGGTACATAGCCTGTGGTAAGTTTGAGTCTGAACAGTGAATGTAGGTGAGGGTTTAGTTCCTTTAGGAGCTCGTGTAAGACACAGCCTGGGACACCATCCAGTCCCATTGATGCTGTGTTCTTACCTTTGGAGAGGGCTGTTTTTACCTGCATGTCCATGAAGTCTGGGGCTCTGCATTCTTTTGGGATGGACATGGGCCCTTTTGGGGGTGAGGGGGGATGATGTTTGCACTGAACTTGTCCACTAGGGTGTTGGCAATGTCAGTTGGTTCAGTGTATTTTTTGCCATTTTGCAGTAGCTGAAAGCATATCTGAGAGTTACCACCTAAATGTTTGATATAGCTAAAGAAGGCTTTGTGATTATCTTTAGATTCCTTGGCAATTTTTCTTTAGAAACTGGACTTGGATTATTTTATGAGCGATCGTAGTTTCTTGCTAATAATGATCAGTGATGCCTTTCCTTTTTGGAATTTTGCTCTATCATGTGTTAGTTTCCTCCTTCTGTTGTATAGCTTATTTATGGGCAAGGACCACCAGATTGTTTTTTTCTTTTTGGAGGAGTAAGTCTTGGTTTTACTCGGGATGGCTCGATCCATGCATTGCTGTAGATGCTCATAGAATGCACTTGTAAAGGATTCTGCAGATTGGATAGCATTATCCTGTAGCAAGGGGGCTTAGAAACTTTCCACTTCGGTCTTGAGAAGTGTGAAGTTTGCTTTGGAAAAGTTTTTCACAGTGGTTTTATTGACTGGGGGGGGGGGGTCGGGATGTGGATGTCCAGTGTGATTACTTCATGATCTGATATTACCAGCGAGGGGTTTACCTCTGGTGTGGAACACTGATCCCCCATGTTGGTGATGATCAGGTCCAGTATGTTGTCACCTCTAGTGGGCGTAGTGACCAGCTGTTGCAGGCCGTTTGAGTTTATAAACTCTAGGAAGCATTGGGCAAAGGACTTTGTACTCAAGTAATTCTCCCAGTCAATGTTTGTGTAGTTGAAATCTCCTCATATCATGGTGTTTGGTAGGACCTTTATATTTCCCAGTGTTCTCAGGAATGCTGAGTGAGGGTCCTGAGACAAGGTATGTGATCTATAGCAGGCTATGATCTGATAAGCAGCTTTGCCCAATGTTAGTTGCACTTGCAAGGTCTCCAATGCCTCGTGCTGTGCCACTAACCTGGAGGTGTGGGTATCTTTTATGACAATCGATACACCCCCTCCTTTAGTATTTCAGTCTGGGTTTTGAGGCCAACGCTTGGAGGGATTGGGATTTCTTTAAGTGGAGCATGTCCAACAGCTTTGTGTTTGACATAGATTTGTATGTTAGGCAGAGATCACCTCTGTAGGCAATATGTGACAGAGTAAAGCTGTAGTGTTTTGAGATGGTCTGTGTATGGCATGTATTTGAGATCTCTAATACTCTTTGTGAGGTATTTCTGCAGGCTTTCCAGTTGTTGTAGATGTCTTGTGAGGTACATAGCAAAAGGGGCATTGTACTCTATAATGGATCTAATGAGTGATGAGTAGAGGGGAACAATGACCTCTTTTATTCTGCATGAGATACCTTTTGTGATGAGGTGTGCCATGTAGAAGTATTTCCTGACTACTGTAATGATGTGATTATCAAAGGAGAGTCTACTGTCCACCTGTGTCCCAAGGTATCTTATCACATGTTTGGTGTTAAGTATACTACCACCTATGTTGTAGTTCATGGGTACAGTGTTTTTACCAAAGGGGATGACAATGCACTTTCTGGCATTGAGTTTGAGGCCATGGCTTTGACACAAGGCATCTGTCACAGTGAGGCCCTTTTGTAGGATTTCCACATCATTAGTAGTCTCGATTATGGCTCCTAGTTTGCAGTCATCTGGGAACTTAAGTATCCAGAGACCTTCCATGTTAACCTGTACTTCAGGGAAGTAGATACCAAACAGGACAGGACACAGGACTGAACCCTGTGGTACTCCACTTATCACTACTGGTCTGAAATCGGACTTGGAGTCTGCTACTTTCACAGTGTGGGTTGTGTCAGTCAGCCAGTTGGCAGCCCATCTTGTGACATAGGGATTTTTACCTAGTTTAGTGGGTTTATCCATAATTCCAGAGTGGGGAATGGTGTTGAAAGCCATGGCAAGATCTAGATAGACTGTGTGAACCACCTTGTCTACGGCTTTGATGACTGCTTCAAAGAAGTCTATCAGGTTTAGGAGACATGATCTGCCTTTTACAAACCCAAAATCGTTGTGGTACAGATTTTGGAGATTACTAATGTCTTTATTTATAAGTTCCATGATGATACGTTCCATGGCCTTGCAGACCAGGCTCATCAGGCTAATGGGGTGCTAGTTCCTGGTGTCCATGGTGTCCCCTCTTGTATAGTGGGATAACCGTCACTGTGCACCATTCAGCAGGTACAAAGCCTGAGGTGATGTTATGATTGAACATGGTATGTAGGTGTGGTGCCAGTTCATTCTGTGGTTCGTGTAGAACGCAGCCTGGGATGTAATCTGGTCCCATGGATGCTGTGTTCCTGGCTTTGGAGAGTGTTTTTTACCTGTGCAACCATGATGACAGCAACTTTAAATTCTTCTGGTATAGAGATGTACTCTTTTCATGGGTGAGATGGGGGTAACGTTAGCACTGATCCTATCTGCCAGGCTATTGGCAATATCAGATGGGTCTGTATATTTAGTGCCATTGTGCTGTAACTCAGAGCAGATCTGAGTGTTGCCATTGAGATTCTTGACATAGTTATAGAATGCTTTGTGGTTGTCTTTAGAATCAGTGTCGACTTTGTTTTCATAAAAACTAGCTTTGGAGGATTTTATCAGGGATTGCAGCTTCTTCTTGAGGCTGGCTAGGGAGCTCCTCCACTCATGGGATTTTACCCTCTTTTGCAACAGTTTCTTCCTTCTGTTGTGCAGTTTGTTTATGGCAGGGGACCACCAGATTGGCTTCCTTTTCTTGGAGGATAGCATCTTGGTTCTGTTTGGGATAGCACAATGCATACACCCATGTAAGTGCTTATAAAGTGCAATTGTGAAGGGTTCAGTAGTCTTAACAGTATTGTCCATCTGCATGGGTGTCCTGAAGTTCAGCACTTCTGTCTTAAGAAGCATGAAGTTGGCTTTGGAGACATTTTTTAACATGGTTTCCTTAATGGGGGGTCAGTCCAGAATGTGGATATGTAGGGTAATTAGCTTATGGTCAGATGGGACCAATGAGCTGTTGACTTCAGGTGTGGAACACCGGTCACTCAAGACAAACCAAACCCCATGACCAACACAAATAACCACAAAGTTAGCTAAATGCCACTCATTGCCAGAAGTCTCAGCCTCCAGATGCACACACTCGAGGCACTACTCACTATGGAGAATATTGATATTCTTGCAGTAACAGAAACATAGTTCAAGGCTCCAGAGAGCACACCAGCACTACCAGGATACTACTCATTTCATACCTTCCAGCATCAGGACCTGGATCAGAGCACATAGGGTGAGGATGTATCCATATTCATCAAGAATACCTACACCTCTCTCTACATGCTCTGTACAGGATATGTACCCATAGAATGTTGAACAGCAACATTCTTCACACTCCACAGGGGTGGGGCCACAAAAAAACCTTGGCATTCATGCTCTATGAGCCTGACGAGTCTGCTCTTTAAGGCAATGGAGCCAGTCATAATGGAAGTCAACAATAAAGAGATTGTGAACCTGCACACAGTTGAGCACACCCAGTTTGGCTTCATCATATGCAGATCACACCTCCTGAACTGGGTGGATTTCTTTGAGACTGTTACCCAGGCTGCAGATGATTGAAATGAGCTCAACACAGCCTACCTATACCTCATTACAGCCTTTGACACCATTCCCCGGTCAGGTATCATAGATGAACTCACCAACTTGGGCATGAATCTATACATTGCAAGATGGATTGCAAACTGGCTCACAGATAGATTCCACAAACTAAGAGTTGCTGGCTACATGTCAGACTCTACACCAGTAACAACTGGTGGCCCCCAGGGTTCAGTCCTGGGGTCCCTCCTGTTTGGTATAGACTTCTCAAATGTACATGCCAACACAGGAGGGTTGTGGTTGACTAAGTTTGCTGGGAACTGTAAAGTGTTTGCCATAATAGATTCCCAGGATGACACAAATATTTTCCAGAAGGGACTCTATGAGACAGATGTGTGGTGTCAGAATCATGGTCTCAAGCTCAATGTGGAGGAATGCATAGTGATCCCCTTTGGTGAAAACAAAGTACACACAAACTACCACATAGGTGTTAACCCCTTAAAACTGACAAGGTAATAAGGGATCTGGAGACACAAGTAGATAGTCATCTTTCCTTTGACAACCATGTTGCCAAAGTGATTGGGAAATCCTATGTGGCCCACCTAATCAACAAAGGGTTTGCATCAGGATCCGAAGAGGTAGTGGTGGCTCTCTACTCTTAAGTCATCAGACCCATCATTGAGTACAATGCACCATTTTGGATGTACTCAACTTTGCATATCCAGCAGCTGTAGAGACCACAACAGTACCTCACCAAGAGGATTACTGGCCTCAAACAGTTGTGTTATGCAACACAACTGGTAAAACTAAATCTGTTCTTCGTTGCGTACCGCCTACTCAGAGGCACACTCTGCCTAACATACAGAGCCATGTCCATCACATAACTACTGAGCATGCCCCATCTACAGATAACAAAACTGAGTCGTCCTACACACTCCAGGGATATGAACCTCATCACAACAATGAATACAACATGCTGGTGGGATAGAGTACCATCCCAGACACTTGTCTTACTGTGGAACAGAGTCCCAATGTACATCAGACAGAGCTCCTTGCTGACAATCTTCAAAAGGAACCTTGATGAGTGGATGGGAAACAAACAATTCACACAAGGCATCACATCAGCAGCCCCACTAGAAAGAGGCTTAGGGTACTAACTATTAGAATGAGGGCTTGGGTGACTACCCAATGGGGTGGTGAAAGCTGCACAACTTGCCTAGGCTAACATATGCCTTATTGAAGATAGGTTCATAGGTATATAGTAGACTATGTGACAGGTACATGTCTACAGATAGTAGATATGTACTTCATTGTACCGTCATGTTGTACAGCAGGCACATGGACCACATACACTGTAATGCTTACAGATACTGGTGGCTGTTATGTACACTGGGTGAGATGTGCACCTCATGTCTTTTGTGCCATTGGGATGTGTGCTGGGTGGGACAGTCCTGGATGGCTCCCTGTCATGGTCATCCTCTTACACACACCTCTGCCCATCCATCTTTGGCTTATTATACTGTGTTCCCCCTACACACACACACACACACACACACACACACATATATATATATATATATATATATATATATATATATATATATAGGTAGGTAATAGGTTGAAGGCATATATTAGTATGGCCAGAGTCTGCAGCTATCACCACCCATGGAGTTAGTTCCCTAGACCTCTGTGTAGTAGAGCTAATGAAGTGATCCATGGTGTGACAGTTCAATTTCACATACACTCTTCAAGGCTCCTCTGGAAGAGTGTCATTGAGGGACTCAGCTTAATGTAGGTTGAGAGGGAGCCTGTTCCAAAGAAAGGGAAGTCTGTGAGTTATTAATGTATCCTTCCAACATGTTCTATTTATTGTTGTGATGATGATATCCCTAGAGCATGTAGTACAGTGAACTTAGGGTTACTTCAGATAGCACATGTACATCCGTTCTGCATTGGACATGGACCTGTCTGTTGGGCAGAGATTACCTGAGTAGACAGTATGCAACAGAGTACAGATTGAGTTAAATTCAGTCTTGTTGCATGGGGCAACTGTTTGAGGTCAGTAATGCTCTTGTTGAGGTACATAGGTGGTATTTCCAGCTGCTGAAGGTTCCTAGTCAGATTCACCACAA
This sequence comes from Protopterus annectens, assembly GCF_019279795.1. Taxonomy (NCBI): domain Eukaryota; kingdom Metazoa; phylum Chordata; order Ceratodontiformes; family Protopteridae; genus Protopterus; species Protopterus annectens. The sequence goes on along the minus strand of NC_056746.1, from coordinate 716,607,863 downwards.
GTGTGTTGTGGTATTCTATGATGGGTCTGATGACTGATGAGTAGAGGGAACCTCCTTTGACCTACATGCAAAGACCTTGGCAGTTTGTGGGAACATATAATATAATTTTCTAACCACTTTGTGAATATGTTTCTGGAAGTAGTGATGACTATCCACATGTATCCATAGATCCCTTATTATTACCTCCATATTCAGGGCGTTGGCACCTATGTGGTATTTGTATGACTGTAGCTCGAGCCCATAAGTTTGACAGAACATCTGTCTGACTGAGACCCTTTTTAAGGATGTCTCTGTTGTCCCACACATGGATTGTGACAACATTTTTGCAGTCATCCACAAACCTTGCTAAACATAGCTCTCATGTTTGACTGTATTTCTGAAAAGTATACACCAGACAGGAGGGGTCCCAGGACTGAGCCATGGGGGACAGCAGTTGTTACCAGCTTGTACAGGAGACCACAATTCTTACCTTGTGGGATCTATCTGTGCCCCAGTTGGCAATCCATCAGATGATATACGTGTTTATGCACAGGTTGTTTATTTTGTGGATACGACATGTGTGTAGGATGTTGGAAAAGGGATTTTCAAGGTCTATGTAGGCCGTGTGTAGCTCATTTCATTGATGCATGTCCTGGGTGACTGCCTTGAAAACTGTCTAGCAGGTTTAGGAACCATGATCTGCCCCTGACCAAAGCAAAATGGGTAGGGTTGGATGTTTGTAGGCTCTCAATAGCTCTGTTTATGAGTTCCATAATGATGGACTCTATGGCCTTGCACATCAGGCTTATTAGGCTTATAAGACAATAGTACCCATGGTCTCTTGTGCACCAACACTCGTGGAGTGTGCCAAACATTGCTGTAACCCATTCAACAGTTTCATATCCTGTACAGACGGTGAGTCTCAACAGACTGTTCAGGTGCAGGGTCTATTTGTTTTGGAGTTCACATATGACACAGCCAGGGAAACCATGTTATCCCATACACGCCATGTTTTTAGGTTTGGAAAGAGCTGTTTAACCATTCATATGTGATTTCTGGGTTTTCACAATCTCCAGGTATGATAATGGGCCCTTTTGTCAGTGAGAAGGGGGTAAATATGTATGAACCTGTCTGGCAAGATGTTGGCAATGTCAGTCATGTACATGTATTCATTTATAGTTTGCACTAACTCAGAACATATATGAGTTTACATTGATATTTATGACATAGCGAAAGAAAGCTTCATGGTTCTCTATGGACTCTTTGACCATGGCTTGGATAATGTTAAGAGTGCTCATTGTTTCTTGATGATACTGATTGGAGATTTATTGATCTTCTTTGGTTTTTCACTTTCTTTGAACAACTTAAGTACTTGTAGTACATAGTTTGATTATGACAGGTGTCCAATATATTATATGGGTCTGTTTTCATATCAGTTTGTGCACAAGGCAGGATTGGTGAATAGTGACAAGTGTCTGGAGTAAGAACTGCAACTGCCAGATATGTGTGGCCCACTGCTATACTCAGACATGCCCTAAGTGTGTGAGCATGCCCAGTATGTACTTTCAGTATGTTGTGTGTGAAAATCAAGTTGTTTTTTACTTCAGGGCTCACCTTTGTTTTGTACATCGACAGGAAGCACAGTGTGCCTGCAGGGCTTCCATGAGTCATTCTACATACAGTGAGGACAGCTATTATTTGTACATTTCTACCCGGGGGACACATCTGATTGTTACTGTGGGTGTACATAGGATGAAGGGCTCACCTGACACTTATGCACATTTGCTAGGCCTGCACTGCCATGTCAGGTACTCCATTTCAGTCTGTACTGTTGCCTATCGTACTGACTTCAGGCATACCACTGCACTACAGACCTTAGCTTACAATTACATGCATATCAGTTTGTGAATTCATAGCCTACCCAACCCACATCACATTGCCTGGCCTGCCATTATCTGTCTGCATAGGCCTGGGGGGAGGTTACTCATATGCAGCTTCAGAGGGCATGATACAGCATTTGTTTGTGTTTGCGTTTGTCTACATTTGTCATGCTGGCTGTGACTGTTAGGTATGTGACCCCCCCAACTGGTATGTGTGAGTGAGTTAAGTTGTGTCAATGGCAGTGAAATGCTTTCATGGCTTAGTGGTTCAGTACTGTGACTGTAGTGCACAGTATCCTGAGTTTGAGCCGTGTCACTGCTTTTTATTTTCCTGCTGGGCAGACCAGACTGCTTAAGGAACAGTAAAGCAGGTGTGAGCGTGTTTACCTGACTTTGCTCAACTTTGCCTGACTTTGAATGATTTTGCCCAACTTTGCCCAACATTGCCCAACATTGCCCAACATTGCTGAACATTGCCCGACGTTGCGCTGGTTAGCTCGGTGTGCAGCTACACGCAATTGTAATTAAATATGCTCAGTACTGGTAAAATGTGCTTAGCAGTGCTTTATATTGCTTAATATATGGCACTCATGCCTCAGGTGGTGCTGCAGGGCTGCCTGTGTCGGATGCACATAGTACACTCCGTATACATGTTTGAAAACAGGTAGTGTCAAGTTAGGCATCCCTTTTACTGTATGTGTGAGTCAGAGAGAGGTGTAATTTCCAAGGTTCCTACTGAGTCAGTGTATGTGCTATGTGTTGCCTCTTTGCCAAGGCCAGGGCATACTGGGCATGACTCCTTCTGCCTACTGGGGCAGGCTCAGGTTGTTCCTCCTCCGAGTCACGCTGTGCCTGTGCAGGCCTTGGCAATGGTGGGGGGCTGTTTGGCCCTGCCCCATGCTGTTCCTGCTGCAGCTGTTTCTGCAGGATCATATTGTGTAGCATGGCACATACCATGACAATTTGGGTACATGTAGTTGGTGAGTACTGCAAGGCTCCACCAGATGTGTCCAGGCACTGGAACCGTGACTTGAGCATCCCAAATACACGCTCAATAATGTTTCTTGTTTGTGCGTGTGCCTCATTATGGAGTTCTTGTTCGGGTGTGTGTGCATTTCTGATGGGTGTCATCAGCCACGGCTCCAGTGCGTATCCAGCATCCCCCACTAGGTGACCATCAGGGATGTCCCCATTGGAAAATTTCTGGTACAGCTGCGTCAGATGCCAGATGTAGGAATCATGATAGCTTCCAGGGCAGCCAACACACACATTCATTGTTATGCCCTCGGCATCACACACAACCTGGCAGTTGATGGAGGGGAAGCCCTTGTGGTTGATGTAGATCCTACCCCGCTCACCGGGTGGTGCTTTGATGTGTATGTGCATGCAGCCTACTGCACCCATTACCTCAGGGTATTCTGCTATTCAGTGGAAAAGATGCATATTGCTGGCCAATGCCTCATGGGAATTGGGGAAATATACATGCTCACCGACATGTGCTGACATGGCATCCAGGAACTGGTGCAGTACCCTGGATGCTGATGCCTGTGAAATCCCCATCATATCACCAGTTGGTCTCTGAAAGGTATCTGTAGCTAATATTCTTAGGCCAACACATACCTTGGTATCCACTGGGATGGGTTCCCCTCTGTTGGTTCTGTGTGTGAGGCGTGCCTGGCACAGCTCAACAATTTGCTGCAGGAGGTCTCTGTCCACCCTATATCACTCCACTATCTCCAGCTCATGTAGCCCCTGATAGGTTACCCTGGGTCTGTACACTCTTCTCCGTCTCCTCACTGAGGGTTGCTCAGCAGCATTCACAACATCAACACCCTCAGCACCTTGCATGTGTTGGTTTATGATAGCAAGAGAAGCCCCTAACATTTTGTCTGACTTTAAAGTTTTTAAGCTTTTCCTCTTTGTATGCTGCAGTGTTGCAGAGTTCTTGGGAAAAAACAGGGAAGAATGCTGTTTGCAGAGCTTAAAGTGCTGGTCTGGGCTAGTCTGCTGCCTGTGTAATTGGCTGATTCTGATATATTTCACCTGGCAGCTCTGCTAGTTCTCCTTGGTTAACTTCCTACTACTTCTTTTCCTTCCTTTTCCCTTTCTGTTTATGCCCAGGGCAGCGCTGTGCAAATGAGCGCACACGCGCACACATGCTGTGTGCACGTTTGCAAGAAATTTCAGATATATTCACGGCGTACACCTTTGGTTTCTGGTTTTCAAAAAGGACAACTGTAGACACGCCTTTTGCAATCCTGAGCAACTCAGGGCAAACACAAAAGACACTGTGCTCCAATAAGCATACAGCCTTTCTGACAGACCCCCTCATTATGTCACCTATCTTCTACTCTACTACTCACCTACTCCTACACTTACACTCTTGGGACATGGCTAACATGCTGGGGAAAATTGGGATTCACTATCCTTATCCTCATTTGCATAGGATTGCCTACTAATGCTTGGTTACATCTCTCACACTGAGCTCCCCCCCCCGCTTAGCAACCACTACTCAGTGGCCATGTTGTCTTCAGCCTGCCATTCACCTGCATGGCAGGATAAGCTTTTTAGTGAAAATGCCTATTTTTGGCTATTTTGAAATTATTCTATTGTTTTTTTAAGTGCAGCATGTTTGCGTGGCGCTGCGCTATGCTTAAACATCAGAGATCGGGGAAAAATAGATTTTAATAATTTTAAACATTTAAAAATGCCAAAGACTTTATATTTGGCCATTGGCATGCTTCTTCAACTGGATGCATCCATTATTTGGAGCTGCCATAGCTCTGTTTAGCAATTTGCAGAACGGTACTCCGTTACCAATGGAGTACATTTCTACAAATAACACTACTCTTCCATGGACAGGTTAGTGTTTCCTGCATTACAAATTTACCTCATTTGTATAGCTTTCAGCAGCAAATGAGGTAATTTGCATACCATGACACTGTCCATGCAAGAGTAGCTTTAGAAGCTCTCGTGCATGCCCCTGCTGGCTGTTGCTGGATCGCTCGGCAGGCATATTGGCTGTCTGATGTCTTAGTCTACTCTACAACTCTGTGCATGCTTTCGTACATCTGGCCCAATGTCATTTTACACAAAAATCTATCACCAGAACACAAAACCCAACATAATAAAAGTCCCAGGAATATTCAAAGATATGCAAACTGTAGTCTTTATAGCTGTACTAGGAATAAAGGACTATGCTAAAAACTGTGCAGAAGGTGTATAATTAGCTGTGTGAGTGGTGCATCAGGTAACACATTTGCCTTTGGTGAAGAAGGCTGTGGGTTATATTCCCACACATGGTAGATGTAATTCTGACACTGCAGTGCAGCATATCGGGGATGCTGCAGTCTTGAATGTGTCATTCTTCAAATGAGAATTAAAAACAAGGTCCCATCTGCTTGACTTTTTCAGGTGGATGTAAAAAATCTCATGGCATCTATTAAAATGAAAAGGAGAAAATGTCTCCTAGTTGTATAAATTCCATATTGGGTGTCCCTATAAAAGAGGCCAGTAGCCCTATGGTGCAGGGTTTGAGTCTCACAAGGGATAATTGGCTAGGCTTAAAATGGCTGGCATGGGCAGTTAGCTTAGTACTAACCTATGAACCTATATATGGGACTAACCTGGTCAACAAAAGATAAATACATTACACAAGGCAAAGGCTATTGCTAGAAAGCTTGCACTACTATTTTCTATAGCAGCTATCTCTAACAGATATTTTATGTTGATTGCACTACCTTTATGTGAAGGTATTGCATCCTTTGTGCCAGCATTTTAAAGTTAAGAAGCTAAAAATGTCAGCACATCATGCGCAGACTGATTATCTGGTATAGACATTCAGTAAAAGACTGGAATCCATGTTAAGAAAGCTTCTTCTTCAGGCTTTTTCTGGTTAGGGGTCACCATAGTGGATCACCTGTCCGCTCATGATTGGCAGTGGAGTTTTACAGTGTCAAGTTGCCAGCCCAGTGACTAACCTTCCAAAGAAGGCACACACTCACACCGAGGGCCAATTTAGAGTGCCCAATCCACCTACAGCATGTCTTTGGGATGAAACCGGAGCACTCAGAGAAAACCCACGTGACCACATGGAGGACATGCAGACTCCGCACAGAAGGCACTCCAGCTGAGGATTGAACTGTAGAACCTCTTGCTGTGAGGCGGCAACGCTGACCGCTGCACCACTGTGGCCACCCAACCTTTGTTAAGAAAACTGATTGATGCAAATGTGAAAAACAGGGACTTGTTGTTACTCTACTTGCTATTTGCAATAGAAGGGGTGCCACAACCTTCACATGGGTTTATTCCATCCCGAAAGACTGCTTGATATTGTTACAAAGACTTCGGAAGAATAGAAGACATCATTTAAAGCATGACAGAACATTATATTATTTTACAGGATAAACTAATGCTAGACTAAAGATATCATGCACATAGCAAATAAGCAATGGAGGAGGTTGAAAAAACACAACAATGAGTCTATCAGGGGCGGCCCATGCTATTGGACTGCCAGACTGCAGCCCCCCCAGCTGACCTTTGCGCGCACTCGTCCAGACTGCTGCTGAGACAGTCTGTCACAGGAAATGGAGCCAACTCAGACTGCAACCTCAGCAGGCAGACTGGAGCCCCATCGGAGAGATCTCACGTGGTGTCGCATCAGGGATCATGAAGTGTGTGTGTGTGTGTGTGTGTGTGTGTAAATGCCTCAGTTGCTATATACTGGTGACTAGAACAAACTCATGGTGGTGTGGTAGGGAATACCTCAGGCTTGAACCTTGTACTTTGTATGCAGGTGTTAAGGACCTGAGTTCCCTACCCACCACCATTTGTAAAAAAATTTCAGATTTTTGCCTCATATTTGATCTGATCTGCTCCTCATAATATCTGTGGTTTCTAAATGCTGCAATGCTTGATATTTGATGGTGCAGTGGTAGCATTGTTGTCTCACAACTACAGGTTCTTAGGTTTGATTCTTGGGTGGGGTGCCTTCTGTATGGGATCTGCATCTTCTCTGTGTGATTGTAGATTTTTGCCTCATATTTGATCTGATCTGTTCCTCATAATATCTGTGGTTTCTAAACACTCCAATGCTTGATATTCAATGGTGCAGTAGTAGCTTTGTTGTTGCACAGGTGGAGATTCTTAGGTTTGATTCTTGGCTGTGGTGTCTGCATCTTATGTCTATAGAACAACTTCGAATCAGGCTAAGTTAGTTTTTACTATCAGATATACTAATGATAATAGGAAGGTTACAGAAATCATTAGAAAAAATTGGAATGTCTTATTGATAGATCAATGTATATCTGAACTAGTAGGGGAAACCCCTAGATTCAGGTATAGGAATAGTAAGAATTTAAAAAGGTTACTTTGTACTGAAAAAATCAAGGTTCAAATAAATATTAATAGACGAATGTTAAGAAATGGTACTTTTCCATGTAACAAATGCAACATGTGTAGATTTATTGTTGATGAACAACAGTTTGTTCATCCCTGTTTAGAATATACTTTTATACCTAGATTTCATGCTACTTGTGATAGTATGAACTTAATATATTTGGTGACAGCACAAAATGTGCAGCATTTTATATTGGCATGACTTTCAGAAAATTAAAAGATAGAGTGTATAATCATGTCTATGACATTAGAAAATTGAATATTTCTAATGCATTAGCCAAGCATATCTCTACACATTTGGATCATGCATTTAAATTTAGGGTTTTACAGATAGTAGATATTAATAAACGTGGGGGTGATAAGCTGAATTACCTTGAATCGGTAGAATTATGCTGAATTCTGAGGATGAAGGCTCATGTTGAACCTGGGTTAAATCAATATGTTAGCATTAAATCTGTTTTAGCTGCACGTAGATAGCCTAAGTGTTTATAAGTCACAGTTTGTTATTCTTTAACATATTTTTATGTTTTTATTTTTCTATTTTATTGTCTTATATATGTTGATTTATTATATATTTGATTATTTATTTTATTGCTTTTTATATTCTCAGCCTTGGAATCATTAAATAATATACTTTATATTTCATTCTTAAGGAGCAGTTTAAAATGCACTTTTTAAGATGTAGTCTTGATAGAAGGTGCTTCTTTACTTTGCTTTCATCACTGATTGGGTTTATTAATTCATTAACTAATTAACCTATGAGAATCAAGCTAGGAATGTATTTATATTTTTTGTAATGCATAGTTGTTAAAACCTGAAGAAGCGTGTTTTGTCACATGTGAAAGCACTTGTTCTTTATATTAAATCGTTTTATGCTTCAACTGGTCGTGGTGGTCTTCTCCTGTTTTTTCTTAACATTCAGCATAATATTTCTGGAAGTGGACCTTTGGTTGGCAGCAGTTCTTTTTGTTTTACTATTGTTCTGGCTCTTCCCTGATTACTGCCACCTACACACAATGGCGACACCTGTTGTAGAGCTCAACTATAACCCAGAAGGTGGGAATCTCAATAGAAAATTGAATGATATTTTACAATCGTGCATCAATCCGCTTTTAAATTTGGAACTGCAATATCCTTTGCCATCTACTGCTACAGGTACAGTGGAGAATCTCAATGAATTTAACAATAGCCTTAGGGAGCTTGAGAACGATCTTTACAGGCTACAAAGGCTAATTTGGCAAAGAAGACACATGGAAGCTAGTCTTCATTTTCATATAGTACCCCGAGGCATGTGGGTACTCTGTATGCCGACTTATGGGGATAGCCATCCTGAACTTTTAAAGAGATGGCAACAACTAAATCTAGACCTGAGTAACCAATATATGAAGCTTCTAATAGACTATTTTCTGCCCATTGAGACCGACTTGATTGTTAAGGTAGAAGCTTTGAATAAAGATCTACGCAGCCGCTATAAGGGCAAATTCTTTGAGAAGAAAATTGACAGTATGCATGTGCAGGTTGTGGCTTACAGTGATAAGCTACAGCAAGTGAAATATAGAAAGTTACAAAGGGACTATCGAGATTTTACTTCTGGTCAGGTTTTTGTTTGTCCGAAAGCTTATCGCTTTAATGGTGCTGATGCTTTTGTGCAAGAACAATATAATATTCATGAAAATGAACAAGTGAATATTGATACGGTCCCTTTAAACACTAACAGAACAGTCCTAGATGATAACGTGAATGAAATCAACATGGACGTGATGCCATCAAGTGGAAGCAGCATGATGGCTGCTTCACCAGTAACGGATACTTTACCACCAAATCAGCAGGCTTTAATGGCTTTTAATATGACTGGGGCAAAACCAAAAACTACAGCTGGAACTTTAGATCATTTTTTACCTTTCCCCATGCAGCATTGAGGGAAGTCACAAACAAGATCCAACAGTCGAGGACAGAGAAAAAGAAAATTCTCAGGGGAGAACCTAGAGGTAAGATGGAGAAACAGGAACTGAATCAACTGGTTTTTAATCTCTCCAGTTATGAACTAAATGATTCCGATTTAGCTTTACTAAATAGAGGTCTTTTCTTTATTCCTTCACAAGGCAGTAGCCTTACTGAATTATTGACTGACTTACATCTTTTTGGAAGGTCTATTTCCTTAAAATTGTTGTTTAAAGATGATTGTCAAACAGAATGGAGGCCTAACGACAAGTTTAAATGCAAGAGTATATTTACACCTAATATGCCTTCAAATGTTGAATGTTTCATTCAAATGTGTGAAAAAGATTTTTATGCATATTTTTCAGAGCCCTTGTGTAAATGTCAATATTTTAATTTAAATTTGAATGAAAGGCATTCTTTATCCTGTTTGATGCATAATGTTGATTTGACTATAAAACCTGCAGACAAGGGGGGAGGTGTGGTATTACTTGATACTGATATGTACAATGAATTGATGTTCAAGATGTTAAATGATGTTGATACATATATTGAAATACAGCATGATGCCTTTGATAGTAAAGTGAGGAAGGTGTATGATGTTCTATATGACTTATTGATGTGTAGACAGATCACCTATGAACTTTACAACTATTTTATGATTGAATTTCCTTTTATTCCTTACATTAAAGGCTTGCCTAAAATACACAAAGGTATCACACCACCCCCCTGCATCCGATAGTAGCAGGATAAGGCTGGGTTACTGAAAACATTTCTCATTACTTAGAAATGATATTAAGACCCTTAGCTAGAAGTATACCCATCATCCTGAAAGATACCTATCAGTTGTTAGAAGATCTGAATGACTTGACAACTAAGCGTATACTTTCTCCCTCTTGTTTATTAGTTACCCTGGATGTTAAAAATGTATTTACTACAATTCCTAATGATTATGGAATAGAGGCAGTTAGGGAGCTATTGCACACGACAGGGAATTATGGCAATGATATGCAGATTCTTATATGTACTCTATTGGACATAGTCCTTAATAATAATGTTTTCATGTTCCAGGAAACCTTATATATAAAAACATGGGGTGTCACTATAGGCACCCCATGTGTCAATTCTTATGCAAACCTGGTGATGCACCAGTGGGAAAAGACCCACTTATTTGACAGTGCATTCTTCCAGCATGTATTATTATATCATCGTTTTGTTGATGATATACTTATTATTTGGGAAGGAGATACGGACTTGTTAAAATATTTAATTGCTTATTTAGAAACCACTACAGACTTCCTAAAGTTTACTATGGAAGTTTCTCTAGCTAAGATAGATTTTCTAGATATTACTATCTCTAAGGATTTAACTGGCTGGATTTCTACTTCCCTTTATAGAAGGCATGTTGGAAGAATGCACTGTTACATTTTAACAGTATGCATCCACGTTTTGTGTTTCCAAATATTGTTAAGAACCAATTTACAAAAATTATAAACATTTGTAAGGATGATACTGACAGATCTCTACAACTTCAATTTATGGATGGACTATTTCAGGAGAGAGGTTATACTAACAACTTGGTAAAATATATGAGGGAGTTAGTTCAAAACTCAGTGAATGTTAACTCTAGTAGCTATTATACTACATACAATAGATACCGAAGGGTTAATGATGTAGATAGAACCACTTTGAATCAGGCTAAGTTAGTTTTTACTATCAGATATACTAATGATAATAGGAAGGTTACAGAAATCATTAGAAAAAATTGGAATGTCTTATTGATAGATCAACGTATATCTGAACTGGTAGGGGAAACCCCTAGATTCAGGAATAGGAATAGTAAGAATTTAAAAAGGTTACTTTGTACTGAAAAAATCAAGGTTTAAATAAATATTAATAGACGAATGTTAAGAAATGGTACTTTTCCATGTAACAAATGCAACATGTGTAGATTAATTGTTGATGAACAACAGTTTGTTCATCCCTGTTTAGAATATACTTTTATATCTAGATTTCATGCTACTTGTGATAGTATGAACTTAATATATTTGGCAACATGCACAAAATGTGCAGCATTTTATATAGGCATGACTTCCAGAAAATTAAAAGATAGAGTGTATAATCATGTCTATGACATCAGAAAATTGAATATTTCCAATGCATTAGCCAAGCATATCTCTATACATTTGGATCATGCATTTAAATTTAGGGTTTTACAGATAGTAGATATTAATAAACGTGGGGGTGATAAGCTGAATTACCTTGAATCGGTATTATTATGCTGAATTCTGAGGATGAAGGCTCATGTTGAACCTGGGTTAAATGAATATTTTAGCATTAAATCTGTTTTAGCTGCACGTAGATAGCCTAAGTGTTTATAAGTCACAGTTTCTATTCTTTAACATATTTTTATGTTTTTATTTTTATTTTCCTATTTTATTGTCTTATATATGTTGATTTATTATATATTTGATTATTTATTTTATTGCTTTTTATATTCTCAGCCTTGGAATCATTAAATAATATACTTTATATTTCATTCTTAAGGAGCAGTTTAAAATGCACTTTTTAAGATGTAGTCTTGATAGAAGGTGCTTCTTTACTTTGCTTTCATCACTGATTGGGTTTATTAATTCATTAACTAATTAACATATGGGAATTAAGCTAGGAATGCATTTATATTTTTTTGCAATGCATAGTTGTTAAAACCTGAAGAAGCATGTTTTGTCACACGTGAAAGCTCTTGTTCTTTATATTAAATTGTTTTATGCTTCAACTGGTCATGGTGGTCTTCTCCTGTTTTTTCTTAACAAGTATCTGTGGTTTCTAAATGCTGCAGTGCTTGATATTTGATGTTGCAGTGGTAGCATTGTTGTTTCACAACTACAGGTTCTTAGGTTTGATTCTTGGGTTGGGTGCCTTCTGTGTGGGATCTGCATCTTCTCTGTGTGTTTGCACATTTTTGCCTCATATTTGATCTGATCTGTTCCTCATAATATCTGTGGTTTCTAAACACTGCAAAGCTTGATATTTGATGGTGCAGTGGTACCATTGTTGTCTCTCAGGTGGAGATTCTCAGGTTTGATTCTTGACTGGGGTGCCTTCTGTGTAGGGTCTGCATCTTCTCCCTGTGTTTGTGTGGGTTTGCTTTCGTGTCCTCCCATGTTACAAAGACGTGCCTGCGTTATTTCTTCCTGGGCCTCTGCTGAGCATTGTTTTTTTGTTCCAAGTCATACTGTCCTGATTAACAAATATTAAATAAAATTGACAGGCATTTGAATTTCAGACTTCAGGTTTCTGAATGTTTAGTGTTTTACAGATTTGATGGTGCAGTGGTAGTATTGTTGCCTCACAGCTATAGTTTTTCTGGTTTGATTCATGGCTGGGGTGCCTTCTGTGTGGAGTCTGTATCTCATCCCTGTGTTTGTGTGGATTTGCTCTAGTGTCCTGCCATTTTACAAAGACATGTGTCTGCAGTATTTCTCCCTGGGCCTCTGCTGAAAATTGTTTTTATTCAGTCAGAAGTAAAATTGACAGGCATTTGAATTTCAGACTTCATATTCTTCAGAAAATACATAGTAACACAACCTTTTATTCTAGCAATTTTTTAAGTTTATAAAATGAATATTTGAAATTTGTCCTTATTTTTGGGACTGTATTACCCCATTATTGGCTTTTTCCAGGTTTTTTGTGCTAAGGTTGACAGTTATGGCAAGAACTGAATTCACTGAATATGTTTGAGGGCTGTATTCCCTCATTACTGGATTTGTTCAGGTGTTTTGTGCTAACAGGTTGACAGCTATGGTGAGAACTGAATTCATTAAATGATAGCCATTTAAGTTTCAGTCTTCCTCTCTTTCACAAAGCAGCTGATTTGGTGTACTGGTATGTTGCTCTGACTGTTTTGCACATGGACCTTGGCAATAAAATGTATGGTGGTAACACAGCATTTTTCTTTCACAAAGCAGCTGATTTGGCATAGTGGTATGTTGCTCTGACTCTTTTGCACAGGGACCTTGGCAGTAAAATGTATGGTGGTAACACAGAATTTTATTCTAGCAACTTTCCAAGATTATACAAGCAATGTTTCATGTGTCCCTAGTTTTTGGGCTTTTGACCCCCACCAATAAATTTGGCTTTTTCCAGATTTTTTTTGTTGCGAAGTTGAGATGCAGTTGAGTATTGAGTATATTTTACAAGGAGCTGAGAGCTGCAGGGGAAGAGAAGTTTAGTGCTGCTTATGCTAAGTCAGCTTGCATTGTTAATAGCACAACAGGTTGTGTACTTGCTTGTGATGCAGATGGTTGTTGGTTCTACTCCTGCAAGGGGTAAATACTGCAGTACTGAAAAAGTTAAGATACTAACTATGAGCCTTATATCAGTTTGTCATCCATTTCCTATTGCAATATTATTAGCTTATCATACTTCTTCAGAGATTGTGCATATTTACTGATAATGGTGGACTGTAGAATTGTGCAAATTTACTGATAATGGTGGACTGTAGAATTGTGCATATTTACTGATAATGGTGGACTGTAGAAGTTTGAGTAGACTTTTATGATGGAATTGTTCAGAACTGGACAGTTTTGTCATTATGGGTGCATGCAGTTTGTTTCATTGTTTACTGGAATGATGTTCTGAATTGGGCAGTTTTGTCATTATTGGTGCATGTGTTTTGTTTTATAGTTTACTGGAAAAATGTTCAAAACAATAGTAGGGTGTATCAAAGAGCACATGTATGTTTCATATGCGAGGGGCCTATGATTTGAAAGCCCATAATTCATATTTATCTGCCACTGGTAAAATGTATTTTCTTTGAACGTGGGTTTCAATGCTGTTTCAATGAATGTGAGTTTCAAGGGCAGAGAAGTTTTAATGCTACGTTTGTTTAGCAGATGTCTTAGTGTTTGTGCTGTAAAATGCAAAATAAAACTTTCAAAATGAAGTCCAAATCATCATAGAAGTAAATCAGTATGCACATTAGTGTTTATGGTAAATGGAGTGAAATAGCCAAGTGATGGATTATTGGAATGGCTGCAGGGGGAGGCTCCATTCCACCATGATTTTGTGAGGGGAAAGGTGGCAAACGTAAAGACAGCCCCAGCTGAACTATACCTCCCAACTGTCCAGATTTTCAAAGAATGAATAGATTTTTGCTTCTTATTTTTGGTTTGTTCCTCATAAAATGTGTGGTTTTCTGGCAAATCATTTAGGAATTAAGTCACTAAATAATGACACACTGAGTTTCAGACTTCATAACTTTCAGAAAAATGCATGCTAAAGTAAGACCTGTTGTTCTATCAACTGTCTCAGTTCATACAAGAGCAACTTTTAGTACTGTTTAAATGTTCCCCTAATATATTTGGCCTTGTCCAGATTTATTGCATTAACATGTTGAGAGGTACATGCAAATAAATTGCTTTATAAAATTAGGCATAGCCAAACCTCTCAACTGTCCCTGATTTTGGCTCAAAATGTTGCTCTTCCCCCTAATAATCCCTCTGCAAAATAGCAATTTTGGAAGAAAACATGGAGGGTTTACAATTAGGAAATGACTGTAATAATCAGAGTTATAGATTACTTTTATTTCAGAAATGCATGTAGATTATTTTATTTTGTCAGCTGCTCAAGTTAGCAGTACTAATATTAAAGTGTCCCTTTTTTGACAGGTTCCCAGCTGTATTGTGTGGTTATTTTATATTTTTATATCACATCTTTGATCAATTTTTCATAAAATTGTGGGGCTTTTTTTGGCAAATTAGTGACAAATCATTAAAGACTGAAGTTAGAAAATAATGACAGGCATTTGAGTTTCAGATTTCATACCATTCAGAAAATTCATACTAATGCAAGACCTATTCTATTATCTTTCTAAGTTTATAAGATCAATATTTAAAAATTTTCCTTATTTTGGGCCTTTGTCCCACTTCTTTGTATGGCTTTGTCCAGATTTCTTGCTCTCAGGTTGAGAGGTATGACAAATGTGTCAGGGCCATCACAGTCAGCCAGAGACATTTCAAATTGTGACATACTTGTTGCACCCCACTCCCCCATGTA
This sequence comes from Protopterus annectens, assembly GCF_019279795.1. Classification (NCBI taxonomy): domain Eukaryota; kingdom Metazoa; phylum Chordata; order Ceratodontiformes; family Protopteridae; genus Protopterus; species Protopterus annectens. Next base: position 716,592,612 of record NC_056746.1, on the reverse strand, counting down.
GTGACTCTGGATGTGTCAAAGCAAGGCAAGGAGTAGTTATGCAGTGTAAATGTGCAGAGTATCCCCCCCCCCATCCAAGTTAGACATGAGTACTAGAGTGGCTTTTCATCTATCCTTGATTTTTGCAGAATGGTATGGTTTCTGTCATATTTTTTGTACTGTTGATTTATGCTTATGAAAACATATTAGTGTACAACAGATTCCTTGACGACTTGTTGATCCTATGGAAGGGTGATGATTCGAGTGTTGAGGAATTTATTGATTATTTAAACAACACTTCTAGGTTTCTCAAATTTACTTACAATTGGAGTTATGACTGTGCCAATTATTTGGACATCAAGATTTCCAAAAGTAGCACGGGGTTTACTAGTAGTATTTATAGGAAGCCAAGTTATGCTAATTCCATGCTGCATTTTTCTAGTTGCCATCCCATGCATCAAAGGAAAGGTTTGGTGAAGGGCCAAATGGTCCGCCTCTCAAGATTGATAAGTGATGACACAACATTCAAAAAAGAGATTTTCACCCTTATTGGTTTATTTCTTGAAAGGGGTTACCCATTGGCTTTGTTAATCAAAACCAAAAAAGAGGTTTTTAGAAAGAGGAAAAGTAAATATTTACCCATTTTGAGAATTAAGGGTACTGTGTCCTTTATTCTTAAGGATACCAGACAGTTTTTGTTGGATTTCTACCAATATATCAACACTTGTTCTGGGATTGAAGACCTCATATGGGTCACCATGGACGTTCAGTCCTTATTTACGGTCATACCCAATGAGGAAGGTAGAGCAATGGTAGGTGCATATCTGAGGAGAACCGACCTCCCTTTGAAGTATGATGTTGATTTGATTCTTATGTTGTTGGCCATTATCTTAGAATCCAATCTTTTTTGTTTCCATGATAAGATCTTTTTGCAGAAGGATGGCGTAGCTATGGGCACTTCCTGTGCCAATAGCTACGCCAACTTGGTGATGGCAGAGTGGGAACATAGTTTCTTGTTTCAGAACAGTTTGTTTCAGGAGTTAGTACCTTTCTATAGGCGTTTTGTGGATGATCTCTTCCTTGTGTGGAGTGGCTCTATAATACAATTAGAGTCTTTCTTTACACAGATCAACATGTCTGTCACCTTTCTGAAGTTTACCATGGATTGGTCGAAGACCACTATCCCTTTTAGATGTCTTTGTTGATAAACTACCCTGTGGGATAGTCAACACGGGTGTCTATCGCAAGACCTGCTATAGGAACACCCTGCTGCATCGTTCGAGCATGCATCCTGGCTATGTATATAAGAACATAGTGAAGGGACAATCAATGCGGATGTCTAGATATACACCCCTAGACAGTCATCTGGCAAGTGAATTAGGAGATCTTAGCAGCAATTGAGGGAACGTGGTTATGACCACTTAGACATCTCCAGAGGGATGGCGGGCATTGAAGATCTGAGGACAGACAGAGCGAAACCATATTTCTCAGATGGTGCTGTTGAAATATACGCAGGAGAGGCCAATGATGGCTTGGACAACCAAGAGGGTGGTCCAAATATGGACAATGGAATTGCATTTCCCATTTTTTACACCAGGGATGTAGGTACACTTAAAGATATTTTCTCTAAGCATTGGCATGTCTTATCAGTTGACCCAACCATCAAGAGCCTTACAGGTAATCGACCTAGATTCGTTTACCGGAACAAAAAGAATTTAAAGAGTTTGCTCTGCTACCCAAGGGTCCATAATGATCCGCCTGCTTTGTTGGGTCCCTACATGACCACATGTGACAAGTGTAATTTTTGTTCATATATAGAAACCGACCCTGTCTTTCAGTATCCATATTGTTCAGGCATCTATTACATCAGGACAAGGGGCAATTGTATGTCCAGAGACGTAGTCTATTTAGCCTGCTGCACAGTCTGTCCAGCCTACTATGTAGGCAAGACCAATAGGACACTGAGGGATAGGATTCGTGAGCATGTTTACCACACAAGGAGAGGTACTACACATAATGCACTATCCAAACACACTAATGACAAAGGTCAAGAGCATCGTTTTAAGTTCAGGATCTTGGAACAGATCTCAAGGACATACAGGAGAGGGGACATTAACAATTATACAGAGACCAGGGAAATCCATTGGATTATTAAGTTTAGGGCAGATATCACACCAGGTCTCAATGGAAGGGTTCCCCTGCGACCTTTGCTGAAATCAAGAAGGTTATTGTCCAAAAGATGTTAAAAGGCTATGAAGAGTTTTTTACTTTGTGGCCGGTAGGGTCTTTTTGTACCTTTATATGCATAGATGCTCTGTTAATGTTTTGATAGTTGTGTTATTAATTTCCCCTCCCCCCCATTTCGTCACACATACTTTTGATCCATTTATTCTAATAATGGATATGAATATGAATGGTTTTGTCTTGAAATGCCGTTCTGTTTTATAATGGTGTATAGGCATTTTACATATGAATTTTTTTCATATGATATTTTTAATGAGTTATGTGCCTTTAAATAATGGACATGATCTTGGCGCCATTTTGGCTTTTTAAACTGATGTTTATAGATAGTTTAATTGTATAGGTCTGAAGAAGCTTATGCGAAAGCGCTCACCTTTTTTATCAATAAACCTGTTTTTTACGTATATCGCCTGTACTTGTATTATTTACATCATTGGCTATTGGATTTTGGAGCTACTTGTGTTTTAAATAAGACTGCAATCCTCCATTGTCTTGCTCAGCGGTGTTTGTTTTTAACTATTTATCTTTGAGCTTGTTGTTCCGTTGAGCATTCACTCCACTGGTTTTCTTTATTCATTATAGACACTTAGAGCTTATCTGAACCAGTGGAGGCATGATTGGAGGAGACTCGACTTCTATTGAGCTGCCGTACACTCCATCTAGCACCAAGGAAGTACCGATGACATCATGTCCGTCTTTGGACCGTTTTGCAGACTGCTTGCGAACTGGAATGAATCCATTGGCATTATTCGTAGAAGAGGATGTTGGCTTAGCCCCCACTAGTACCTTGGACTATGATCGTGAAGGGCTCAATCGAGCAGTGGAACGGTTGGAGCAGGATTTGTTTAAACTAAAGCGCATGCAAACCCAGAGACAGCATTTCGAGGTTTGCTTACAGCGCCGGCTGATACCTAGAGGACTTAGGGTATTGAAGATGCCGACAACTGGAACCCTCTACCCGGAGCTGCTGTATGATTGGCAACAGCTTAATATTGAGGTAAGCCTCAAATATTTAAAACTTATGAATGCTTTTTTTCTCCCGCTAGAGGAGAAACTTAAAGAAGATGTCAGGAAGGCGAAGAATGAAATACTCAATGTGTTTCCGGTCTCCGTTGTAGACCAAACCTTATCTGTTTTGTTGGACAATGTCTCGGTCTATGAGCGGCGCCTCTTGAATCAGAAGAGGGCCAAGTTGCAGCGGGACTCGACGGATTTCCGTTTGGGCAACGTCTTCACCTGGCCCAGGCACAATGATTATAACAGCACCAACAATACCAACAGTGCATTCCGTCAGGCCCCCGGAACATGCACCCCTTCCTCCATCACTACAGGGACTACAAGTGACTCAGGGAACACGGTCCGTGCTCCCAATAGAGATGCCATCGATGCAGGCACGGCTGAGCTTCCTGGCTCATGTCTTGATAACGATCATACTGGCTCCAACAGCAACATTGCCCCAGCTATTCCCACAGACCAAGTTGGTCGTGTAGGTACTGTTGCCAACGTTGTACCCATCGGAACGGACTCTGTGCTGGAACCGACAGCTACCACCGACTTGGATGCCAATACTGATTCTGTCAGTAGGGCTGAACCTTCAGTCAGCAGGGCTGAACCATCTGTCCCGCTTCTTGAACCAGTCGTTAGGAGGAAAGTTTCCTCCTATGCATCGAGTAGAGTTCCTGATGGGCAGGATCCTATTTCCCCCTTGGATTCCACCACCCACCATTCTTCCCTTCAGAGGGATGGCAGACACCCTTTTCCCATCAGGGTGCCTATGAACGAGGAGAAGTCGTTTCAGAATGCCAAGGGGAGGTACAAGAGGAAACTTTCGCCGGATCGTCCATCCAACCGGACAATCAAGAAAATGTGGGAGGGGAAGCATTAGGACTCGTGTTCAATTTGTCTAGCCATGTCTTGACAGAACATGAGTCACAAGTCCTCTCTAAGGGTCTCACTTTTATTCCAACCTCAGATAGTAGATACGAAGAGACTTTAAGAGACTTTAAGCTTTTTGTCAGAAATTTGTCCCTGAAGGTTTTCTTCAATAGCACAGAGATGAAGGCCAGCACCACTGTGTTTAGGACACCTAGTACATTCCTCCCTCCGATACACCCTCTGGTTGCGGCATACAGCAAACTGGTAGAAGATGAGATATATAGGTTGAATGGGTCAGAATCTGGCAATAGGAGAAGGAAATATAACCTTAGCCTTATACAACGTAGGGCCTTGGACTCCCTACGTAACAACAGGGAGATTATTATCCGACCCGCAGATAAAGGAGGTGGGATTGTAGTTTTTGACATGGATAGGTATAATAATGATATGCTACTTATGTTGGCTGATGACAAGTTTTATGTTCCTATTACTAATGATAGGGTGGATAACATTATTGAGAGTATACGCTCCACATTATTTGGTCTTTTTGTTAATGGTGTTATTGACACTTCTCTATATGAGTTTTTTAATGTGGTTCATCCCCTATTACCTACTATTCAGGGTCTCCCAAAGATCCATAAGGATTCACTACGTCCACCTCTTAGACCCATAGTTGCAGGCAGAGGGTGGTCAACTGAACCCTTGTCACTTTTTGTCGAAGCACAACTTAGACCATTGGTTGATGCCAATGGGTTCATTCTTAAGGATACCAGACAGTTTTTGTTGGATTTCTACCAATATATCAACACTTGTTCTGGAATTGAAGACCTCATATGGGTCACCATGGACGTTCAGTCCTTATTTACGGTCATACCCAATGAGGAAGGTAGAGCAATGGTAGGTGCATATCTGAGGAGAACCGACCTCCCTTTGAAGTATGATGTTGATTTGATTCTTATGTTGTTGGCCATTATCTTAGAATCCAATCTTTTTTGTTTCCATGATAAGATCTTTTTGCAGAAGGATGGCGTAGCTATGGGCACTTCCTGTGCCAATAGCTACGCCAACTTGGTGATGGCAGAGTGGGAACATAGTTTCTTGTTTCAGAACAGTTTGTTTCAGGAGTTAGTACCTTTCTATAGGCGTTTTGTGGATGATCTCTTCCTTGTGTGGAGTGGCTCTATAATACAATTAGAGTCTTTCTTTACACAGATCAACATGTCTGTCACCTTTCTGAAGTTTACCATGGATTGGTCGAAGACCACTATCCCTTTTTTAGATGTCTTTGTTGATAAACTACCCTGTGGGATAGTCAACACGGGTGTCTATCGCAAGACCTGCTATAGGAACACCCTGCTGCATCGTTCGAGCATGCATCCTGGCTATGTATATAAGAACATAGTTAAGGGACAATCAATGCGGATGTCTAGATATACACCCCTAGACAGTCATCTGGCAAGTGAATTAGGAGATCTTAGCAGCAAATTGAGGGAACGTGGTTATGACCACTTAGACATCTCCAGAGGGATGGCGGGCATTGAAGATCTGAGGACAGACAGAGCGAAACCATATTTCTCAGATGGTGCTGTTGAAATATACGCAGGAGAGGCCAATGATGGCTTGGACAACCAAGAGGGCGGTCCAAATATGGACAATGGAATTGCATTTCCCATTTTTTACACCAGGGATGTAGGTACACTTAAAGATATTTTCTCTAAGCATTGGCATGTCTTATCAGTTGACCCAACCATCAAGAGCCTTACAGGTAATCGACCTAGATTCGTTTACGGAACAAAAAGAATTTAAAGAGTTTGCTCTGCTACCCAAGGGTCCATAATGATCCGCCTGCTTTGTTGGGTCCCTACATGACCACATGTGACAAGTGTAATTTTTGTTCATATATAGAAACCGACCCTGTCTTTCAGTATCCATATGGTTCAGGCATCTATTACATCAGGACAAGGGGCAATTGTATGTCCAGAGACGTAGTCTATTTAGCCTGCTGCACAGTCTGTCCAGCCTACTATGTAGGCAAGACCAATAGGACACTGAGGGATAGGATTCGTGAGCATGTTTACCACACAAGGAGAGGTACTACACATAATGCACTATCCAAACACACTAATGACAAAGGTCAAGAGCATCGTTTTAAGTTCAGGATCTTGGAACAGATCTCAAGGACATACAGGAGAGGGGACATTAACAATTACACAGAGACCAGGGAAATCCATTGGATTATTAAGTTTAGGGCAGATATTACACCAGGTCTCAATGGAAGGGTTCCCCTGCGACCTTTGCTGAAATAAAGAAGGTTATTGTCCAAAAGATGTTAAGAGGCTATGAAGAGAGTTTTTTACTTTGTGGCCGGTAGGGTCTTTTTGTACCTTTATATGCATAGATGCTCTGTTAATGTTTTGATAGTTGTGTTATTAATTTCCCCCTCCCCCTGTTTTGTCACACATACTTTTGATTTATCTATTCTAATAATGGATATGAATATGAATGGTTTTGTCTTGAAATGCCGTTCTGTTTTATAATGGTGTATAGGCATTTTACATATGAATTTTTTTCATATGATATTTTTAATGAGTTATGTGCCTTTAAATAATGGACATGATCTTGGCGCCATTTTGGCTTTTTAAACTGATGTTTATAGATAGTTTAATTGTATAGGTCTGAAGAAGCTTATGCGAAAGCGCTCACCTTTTTTATCAATAAACCTGTTTTTTATGTATATCGCCTGTACTTGTATTATTTACATCATTGGCTATTGGATTTTGGAGCTACTTGTGTTTTAAATAAGACTGCAATCCTCCATTGTCTTGCTCAGCGGTGTTTGTTTTTAACTAATAATATTGATGTGACAGGTCCAACTTTTATAGTTAAATACAATGAAGTTTCATCTGAAATTTGTGCTAGCTTGAGGGGTTTATGGGATCATTTCTTGAGTAGGGGCACGAGAGTAATTCTGGGTGAGGCACCTGTCATTGTTTACAGTAGGGGGCGCAATTTGAAGGGCTTACTTGAAAGGAGTAATGATGGTTGTAGGCGATCTTTTATGGGCAAATGTGGGTGTTGCAAATGGTGTAGGTACATAGCTGAAGGTCCCTATCTTGTGGTGGCTGGTTTTGGAAGCACCATTGCCTGTCCTGGACGGTGTAATTGTGCTACGAAAAATTGTGTTTATATAGCTTCTTGTATGTCATGCCAAGCATTTTACGTAGGCATGACTACGAGGAGCTTGAAGGAGAGGATTAGGGAGCATTGTAGTTCCATTAGAAGAGGGGATGAGCACAATGCCCTGGCTTTGCACTCTAAGGTGTGTTGTGAATTCAAAAAGTTTTTATTTTTTATTGTTGATAGGACCAAGGCAAATCAGTATGGTGATGTTAACAACTTTGTAGCACTTCGTGAAATGGAGTGGCAAATTAGATTGAACGCCACCAAATTTCCGGGGATTAATGAGGGCATTTCTTTGAAACCCTTATTGAAACACAGGGCCAACTTCATTTACCATTGTTTGGTGGTCTTTAACATTTCAGGCAATGTTTATGTTAACATAGTGTTAGTTCATTGGAATACACTACAGAGCACTATATTTAGCATTTATGGAACAGGCTGTTTAACTAGATTCTAGCAGTCTGTTTTAGTATTTATCATATACATATTATATACATATTTATTTACACATACATATTTATATTTTTACATATTTTTTTAGGTCGTTGTAGTTCTATATACACATTTAAATTAATTTATGTGCAGACCCTTCTCACATGAGTATACATATATATATATATATTTTTTAATTTTTTTTTTTTATTTCTTATATTGGATGTTTTTTGTGTTTTGCACTGTTTAATACTTTGAGAGTTTTTTTCTAATTTTGAGTTTGTGTCAAGGCTTCTTTTATGAGTGAGATTTGATTGATTGATTACTTAATTGTGAAATTAGTGAGTATTTAATAACAACTTGCTGGGTGTGTTTTGTATGACTCTGAAGAAACCAGTTTACCTGGTGAAAGCGCTCAGTCGGTGTGCTCATTTGGAATAAACGCTTTTATTTTATACCTGCATTGCTCTGGTCTGTGCCTTATTGTCAGCTCCATTTACACTGTGGTCGACTGGTTTGTTACTTTTTTCTACGTGGATTCCTGTATTGGAGTTGGTGTTTTGATTTATTTATGCTTATTACTCAAAGTGCCTGTTGCTCTCTGTTTAAGTAGCAATACTTTAATGACCATCAGGTAAGCTTGGCTGAGATTGTAAGATGCAAGTAAGCTTTAATAAGCATACTGTTAAAGAATAGCCAACACTGAAAGCCTTTCTGTTGCTGCCATGTAGAGAATACTTAACTAGATAATGTATAAGCCTTGGGTATTGAAATGCATATGACAGTATTTGTAATAAAGGACAGGATTACATTATTTTAAGAAGCTCATTACACTTGGAGACTTCCAGTCATCTCTGCAGGCTTTAACCGTAAACTAAACAGAATGCCAATCGTGTGGTCCATAACCTGTACAGTAATCCTTTAAAGGTTCATAGGGTCATAGGTTCATAGGTTGGTACTAGGCTATTAGTCCTAGGGCCTATACAAGCCTAGCCATAACAATTCCCTGGCTATTTCTTCCCATACTATTTACTTCCCTGGACCCCTGTCTAGCAGGGCAACTGACGTGATCCCCGGGGTGAATTTCCTTTCTCCCATCCAATCATCAAGGTTCCTTTTGAAGTGGGCCAAAGAGGCACTCTGCTTGACATGTATGGGCAATGTATTCTAGAGTCTGGTGAGTCTCTGGGTCAGGAACCTATCCCTCCAGCATGTTTTGTTTATTGTGATGACAAGGTTTAGATCCCTGGAGTATGTGGTTCTGAGGGATTGGGATTTCTTTAAGTGTAGCATGTCCAACATCTCTGGGTTTGACATGGCCTTGTATGTTAAGCAAAGATTGCCTCTGAGTAGATGATATGTGACAGAGTATAGCTGGAGTTTTTTAAGGTGGTCAGTGTAGGGCATCTGCTTTAGGCCTGTGATTCTTTAAGTGAGGTATTTCTGTGGCCTTTCCAGTTGTTGCAGATGTCTTGAGAGGTACATACCAAATGGGGCATTGTATTCTATAATGGGTCTAATGAGGGATGAGTACAGTGGGACAATGACCTCCTTTTTTCTAGATGAAAAGCCCTTAGTGATGAGGTGTGCCACATAGAAGGATTTCCTGACTGTTGTGGCGATGTGGTTATCAAAGGTGAGACCACTGTCCACCTGTATCCCTAAGTCTCTTATCAAACTTTCGGATTTTAGTGTACTGCCACCTATATGGTAATTCACAGATACATGTTTTTTCCCAAAGGGGATAACTATACATTTCTTGGCATTGAGCTTGAGCCCATGGCTCTGGCACCAAGCATCTGTTTCTCTAAGGCCCTTTTGTAGAGTATCCGCATCATTTGGGGATTCAATAATGGCTCCCAGTTTGCAGTCATCTGCAAACTTTGTTATCCAGAGTCCCTTAGTGTTGGCTTGTACTTCAGAGGAGTAGATGCCAAACAAGAGCGGTCCCAGGACTGAACCCTGAGGTACTCCATTTGTCACTTGTCTGGAGCTGGATTTGGAGTCTGTTACTTTCACAGTGTGGGTTCTATCAGTAAGCCAGTTAGCAACCCATTGGGTGATGTAGGGATTAATGCCCAACTTAGTAAGTTTATCTATGATTCCAGAGTGGGGGATGGTGTCAAAGGCCTTGGCAAGGTCTAGATAGGCTGTGTGGACCACCTTACCCTTGTCCATGGCTCCTGAGACTGATTTGAAGAAGTCAATCAAGTTCAGGAGACAAGATTGGCCCTTCACGAACCCAAACTGGGTGGGGTCCAGTGTTTGAAGGTTGCCAATGTCTTTGTTTATAAGTTCTATGATAATACACTGCATAGCCTTGCAGATAAGGCTTGTCAGACTGATGCACCAGTAGTTTCCGGGATCTAAGGTGGATCCCCCCTTGTGGAGTGGGATAACTGTAGCTGTGTGCCACTCAGTGGGCAAGAAACCTGAAGTGAGGCTATGATTAAACATGACACTTAGGTGAGGTGCCAGTTCATATTGTAGTTCATGTAGTACACAGCCTGGGGTGTCATCTGGTCCCATGGATGCTGTATTCTTAGCTTTGGAGAGTGCGTGTTTTACCTGTGTGGCCGTTATTACCAGAATTTGGCAATCTTCCGGTATTGAGATGGGCCATTTAGGGGGTGATAGGGGGGTGAAGTTGGCACTGAATCGATCTGCCAGGATAGTGGCAATATCCTTGGGATCAGTATATTTAATGCCATTCTGTTTTAGCTCAGAGCAGATCTGAGCATTGCCATTTAGATTCTTGACATTGTTATAGAATGCCTTGTTGTTGTCTTTGGAATCTTTGGCAATTTTACTTTCATAACTAGCTTTGGAGGATTTTATGAGGGATCTCAGTTTCTTACTGATGCTGGTAAGGAAGTTTTTGCATCCAGGGATTTTCCTCTTTTCTGCAACAGTTTCTTCCTTTTGTTGTAAAGTTTGTTTATGGCAGGGGACCACCAGATTGGCTTCGTTTTTTTGGATGAGAGCATCTTGATTCAATTTGGAATGGCACGATTTATGCATGAGTGGATGTGCTCATACAGTGCCTCAGTGTAGGATTCAGCAGTTGGACTTTCAGCTCCCGTCTGCATGGGTGTCATAAAGTTTGTCACTTCTGACTTGAGTAGCATGAAGTTGGCTTTGGAGAAGTTTTTTTATGGAGGTTTCCTTACTGGGGGGTGGGGGTGGGATGTGGATGCTAAGGGTGATTAGCTTATGGTCAGACGTGACTAATGTAGGGGTGACCATAGGTGTGGAGCATCGATTTCCCATGTTGGTAATGACCACGTCTAGGATATTGGAGCCCCTGGTGGGACTATGGATTAGTTGATCCAGGGCATTGGAATTTATGAATTCCAAGAATCGTTGGGCAAAGGTGTTGGTACATGAGTAGCTTTCCCAGTTAATTGCAGGGTAGTTAAAATCACCACATACAGCAATGTATCTTGAGCTTATTTCTTGTTTGCTTTTCATTTTTTACTTTAATCATGTTTTCCCAATGAAACAAGTAGATAGTTGTCAGGCAGCAGGTCTTTTTTTGGATAAGAAACATTTTTACAAGTGGGGGCATCAGAGATTTCTACTTTCAGCATGTTACTTGGTACTTTAATAAAGCTGAATATAAATTATAATTAGAACTGCAGTACAAGAAGTGGTTTGAGTTGAGTGCTGCTTGATTTTCTTATACTTGATTTTGACTGGCATTCCATTATTCCATTAATGTATTTAAAAAGTAATTTATTTTTTCATGCCTCACAACCTTTTTGTTTCCATCTAGATATTAAGTAAGCTGTCATGCTGCCAATGCATTGAAATATTTTTATTCTTCTACACTTCATTTTGTCTTGATTGGACTCTCATAAAGACGGTTTGGCACCCAGGGCAGTGTATTTAGTTAGTTTTCGTGGTTTTGAGCATAGCTCCTCCCCTTTCTAGTTGGCCACACCCCTTTCCATTGACCCCACCCATTCAGCTGTCTCCTGCAGCCCCCCTTTGATTTGAAGTCACCAGCCGTCACTGGAGTCTATACTAAGAATGCCCATCTGATGGAATTTAAACCTGGGAATAAGGCATTAGTTTTAGTATTCTTCACAGAGAACAAATTTTTCGTTAACTGGTACGACCCCTTTGGGGTGATTGAAAGAATAAACGTAGTAAGATACAAAATTATATAACTAGGAAAGAGAAAATATATTATAGTTTCATAGGTTAGTACTAAGCTAATTGCCCTTGCGAGCCATTTTAAGCCTAACCAATTATCCCTTGTGAGACTCAAACCCTGCACCTTGTGTTTGTAAGACAAACACCTTAACCATTAGGCCACCCTCCCAACCCCAATTATATTACTCCCCTGGAGAAATGGAAAGAAATAGAAAAAGCTACAATTAACTTGCAAGTTGAAATTCATATAAGAGAGTCAAAGAAATCAAAATATAAAATACAGTGAAAGATGTTCTTAACAGAAGTTTAAAAAACTGGGGAAATACGACCATTTCAATTTAGAAATAAAAAAGCCTGTTCAGAAACTCATGGGAGAACTCAAATGATGCCATGTCACTGACATAAAACCTAGAGTGAAGAGACTGGTATCTTACAAAAGTCAGAGAAACAATTAGAAAAATAAGTTCTTCAAAAGATGCTTTAATAAGGAGTAAAATAAAACTTAATTAGGAGTAAAATAAGAATCAATATGCTAGTTCATAAACCGGTTGGAAGTTTTAAATTCTGTAAGAACATTAAAGAAAATGAATATCATTCCAAAATTTGATAGCTACTCCATGCCCAGATCTGATGAGCTGATAGAGAACTTAGGAAAAGCCTGGTATTAATAACATTAGACTAGACAAATTGATACTAGCAGATACTGCTTTCCTTTTTTTCAAGAAAGAAAAAGTAGTTATTGTAAGCCCAGAAGATTTATTCCATTACACAGTGTTACCATGAATACTGATGCCTCATTCACTATATGCCAGCACATACAAACCACTGAGAGTCTTATCAAAAGTGCAGGCTGTGTTAGACGTGATAAGAGGCAGGCTTGGTGAGTGCAAAAAAAGATAACTTGGTCATGGTGTAAGCCAAATACTTTGGGCACCTTACAAGAAGAGTGGAGGGAAGGAAAATGGAGGCTATAAAACCTGGTCTATACCTTTTACTAAATGACAAGTGAGGTTTTTTATGGACTAGCTGTGTTTTATGGAAAATATGTATATAATTTCGTAGATATCATCTGTCTTTTAACAGCTATCACAAAAAAAAACTCCTATCTCTGGAGACAGATAGATCATTTATTAAATTAAAAAGGCTTTTATATTCTGAAACAGTGCTAATGCCTTTGATTTCTCTAAGGAAATTACTTTGTATATGGATGTTTCAGAAGATCTGAACAGGATACTCAGCATGTGGAGAATTTCATGTGCTACCTTAGTCAAAAATTAAGCAATGTAATGGAAAATTATACACAGCCATTGTAAGGGAATGCTTAGCTGTGAAGTGGATCATTTATTCATGAAAATGTTACCTACTAGGCAGTCACTTTTACCTACAGATAGATCATGCCTTTTCTTAGCAGTAAAGATCTTATGCAAATACCCAGTGAAGTTAAATTATATCAGTGAGGTTTGCTGACAGGATAGATCTTGAAAGTGGATGACATGATGATAAGGAGAATGGGTATCTTTTGTTTTCAGGTGACAGGAGACATTTGACGTGGGATCCAGAGTCTACTACTCAGGAGAAGGACAGTCTAGAAATAGAGATGGAATTTTGTTGTACATATTAGCACAAAGTGCAGTGGCATGCTCAGATCTTCCAACGTTCATTTCAACATTCATTCTTTTATTATTTTTTAAAGGAAGGGTTGTGTTTTCTGGTCTTATTCACATCAGTTATTTTATCTCTCCAGTAAAGACTGGACAACTAACAGGGTACCTATCACATAGTCGAACTTGTACAAGTTCAAACCTTATATGGTCAAGACCATAAGTTCGAACTTGTACAAGTTAGAGCGTTTCAATGGAAATCTCCATAAGGGGAGGTTTCCATTATGTTGGATGAGGTGCAATCTCGGAGTTGGTATATTTAAGTAGTGCGGGGTGGGGGGTATAGCCCCTCTCATGGGGGTGCAGGGGGGCTTGCCTCCCTACTTACAACAGTTTATTATGCTTTTCCTTCTTTTTTTTTTTTTATTCATAGTCAAAGTTTTGTAACTTCGAACGGAATGGTTTGTACATTTTGTGTTCAAAGTTATAAAACTTCGACTATGTGATATAGCCCCACTCTAACATTATCCTCATTATCAGTGAATCCCATGTGTTCTATTCATAAAATTTGGTGCAATACTCCAGCTATATGGTCCAGTTTATTTCCATTCTTAATTAACAGACATCTCAATGGTTGAACCCATTCCAGATATACTCCTGAAATAAAATCTAAGAACTCATGCAGCTCACTGCTAAATTCAGGTTGCCTAGCAAAGTGAGGTATAATGACTGCCATGAACATCAAAGAAAGAACAAGGAACAAATATAATGCAACATGTTGAAAACCAGCTTTATACCTACCTGCAGCTAATAAAGGGGCAACTGTGACCATATGTGGCTCTTCTGGGCCATCAGCACACATTGCAATTTAGCACAGGGTACACAGATGGCACTAGTGGCTGGTGTGGGGGAAACAGACTGCCAGAAGAGAATTTAGATAAAAAGACAACCTTTTGCATATTTTACTGCATACCACTGTATTACCAGATGCAAAACCTTCCCATGACTAAGTTACTTTATTATAAATTCTGTATTTATTTTATTTGGAGCATTAAAGCCTAAAAGAAAAAAAGGGTCTAATTCTCTGGTGTGGTTATTTATTTATTTTAATCTTATAATAAAGTTATGCTGATTAAAGCCAACACTTCCTGCAGTTGTGGCCCATAAACATAAAAATACTCTGTTAATAACTTGGGGCACACTGTAAGCAGATGTGGGAGTCAATGGGATTTAAATCAAATCCTTATTACCTGCATAACTGTACTGGTTTGGTCTCCTAAAGGAAATGCATGTATACAAGAACAGCAGTCCAAGCTTAAACCAGTAATCCTCTTATAAATCACAATTACTCTCCAGAGACAGATTTCATCACCATCACTGTTAACAAACTTGTTAGTCTTCTTTGACAATTCTCAAAACTATCCTGACAAGTACTTATGCAACAGCTATTCCAAATGCATCCCTAGTTCAGTATGCAGATGACTCACCTATAGCCTGCTCTGGTCCCAATCCTATCATACTACAACAAAATACCCAAGCTCAGGATGTATTTGGATTAAAAGTTTCTGCCTAGAGCCTTGGATGTGGTTCCTTTTGTTTCTTACTAGTTTTGTACCCAGTGGGTATTTTTCTTTTTGTGGCATTGGTCTTTGTTAATGAATCCGCCTTTGGCATGTTTGGCAGTTCTTTTTGGACCAGTTTTTCATTTTATTTTGGTATTTATTTTATATATATATATATATATATATATATATATATATATATATATATATGTATATATATATATATATATAGATAGATATATATATACATGGAAGCAGCTGTTGTTGAGTTAACAGCTGCATTCAAGAGACTGATGTCACTCTTGACTGAATGAGACGTTCAAAGCACTAGTCCGGTGACGCTAACAGACTCACAGGTTGAGTTGTTTACCCTGCATTTGCCACTCATGCCTAATCGAGGCAACAACATACAGTTGGTGTTAACGGCAATTCTAATACTTTGAGAGGTGAAGACCTAAGACCTAACAACAAAAGGCGGGAGCCGGGTGAGCGAAGTGATGACCGATCATCTGACAACAACCAGGGCATAAATGTGAGAGGCGAAACAAGGCACAGCAATGGTAACAACTACGTTGGTGAGGAATTTAAACGGTGGTTTCAAGGCCCTAATTTTGATTTTACTGCTTTGAAGGAAGGTAAAGCTTTGGAACTGACTGTTAAACAACAAATAGAACTATTTGGGACTAAGTGTAAAAAATACAGGGTGCTACAGTTGGACAATGCATTTTTGGTCAAATCTATCACTTTACAACAGGTCTCCAAGGGACATAGGGTCTGGAAACTTCCTAAAGGTATAGAACAAGGGACACAAGCCTACAAGGACATTTTAGATCTTTTTAACAAGACAGGTCTACAAATGCTGGACATAATTTTAAAAAACAATGCAAGTAAGATAAATACGCTTGAGAAGGAAATTGTTAAACTGAATGAAAGCATTGTGGGGGACTTGTTGTTTTGTCAAAATGTACAAGGATATAGGGATGTTTTAAGCAATATTGATAAATATGTAGAAAAAAGTATGCAAATAAAAACCAAGAAGTTAGCTAGGGATATGGAGGACTACAAAAACAACCGGGCTTATGGAGTTTTTAAACACAGTCATGGAAATCATACTGAAAGTTTCATAATTGTTTATGATGACTATGATAGTGGTGATGGTGGGCTGGATAATGGAGAGACAACATCCGCATTTTTTTTAGATGAATACCCGTCGTTAAGGAGATCAGCTCGGCTACAGAACAAAAGGGAGGGGAATTCAACCACCCAGCACTATGTTCCAGATACGAAATATCAGGGACAGAGATGGGCGAACAACCGTTGGAACAAACAATGGCATAACTACAACAACAACAGGAGGAGATATTAAGTGACTCTGATATAACTTTTGACTGTGTAGCATGTGAAGTTTTACCAGATATTTCCATTACTACTATATGTGATGCAGAAGTATGTTTAAACAATGAGAACTTGTTGTCACAGTGTAAAATTTTCACCAAATCCAACTTCAAAGTTTATAATTATAGTGCCTTTGATATTAAAGAAGCCCACCATGATGTACTGTCAAAAGGTTTTTCATTTGTACCTAACTTCAGAGCAAATATGGTAGATGTATTCACTAATGTCAAAATGTTTGTCAGACAGCTTAATTTGGCCCTTTTTTCCAAGGGCAATCCTAATGTTGTTTGTCATCAAAACAATGATGGGTGTTTAAAAAGGAAAAGTGTTTTTGTACCCCCATGCAACAAGGATGTGGCTATATTTGAAAAATTATGTTTGAAGGGAATTAAGAACATAATTAATACTAAATGGGGGGCAAATTATGATTCTAATTTGTCTACACAAGAGAAGGATGCCTTGTTTGAGTTAGCAGAAAACAAAGAGTTGAGAATTATGAAACCCAATAAGGGTGGTGGTGTTGTGATTATGTCCAATTTGATTATATAGCTAAAATGCAGGAAATACTGGATGACCACACCACTTATCAAAGGATTTCTATCAACGAGTTGCATATAGCATACCATAAAATTGATTTATTCTTACTTGATGCTTTATTCCAAGGAGCACTTACTGAAAAATAATTTATTTTTTTAAATGTGGAATTCCCAGTCATACCTGTTATTTTTGGTGTCCCCAAAAATACACAAGGGCACTAGGGACCCCCCTTTTAGAGCTATAGTTTTGTCCAGGAGTTCCAAGACTGAACCCTTGGCTGCCTTTGTGGATGAAGGGATTCAGAAGGTTGTGGCTGGGATTCCACATATTTTGAAAGATTCTTGGCATTGTCTCCAAAGACTTGATAACATATCAGGTCATGGTACAGAAAGGTCCTTCCTAACTATAGATGTCATCAACTTATTTACTGTAATTCCACAAGATGTGGAGGTTGAATATTTCACCCAAAGTTTGGTAAAAAGTGGTAAATTAAATGCTGCCAAAATAAATATGATGACAACAAGCATGGAAATGGTTTTGAAGAGCAATTTTGTAACATTTGAAGGTGAATTGTTCCAGAAAATTTCAGGTGTGGCTATGGGGGCAAAATGTGCCCCTGGATTTGCCAACCTAGTTCTTCTATATTGGGAAGAAGTATATGTATTTGGGTCACCATATAAAGACAGAATTGCTCTTTATAACAGATTTCTAGATGACATACTAATTTTGTGGAAGGGAAGTGAGGATGATGTCAAGTCTTTTGTTGAATACTTAAACAGTACCACTACTTTTTTTCAAATTCACTAGTAAGTGGAACAATAATGAGATAGAATTTTTGGATATTAAACTGACCAAATCAGAAAACATTTTACATAGCAACATATTTAGGAAGAAGTCTCATAGTAATTCCCTGTTACATTATAATAGTTGCCATCCTCAACATCAAAAAAGAGGAATAGTAAAGGGCCAGATGGTAAGACTTTCTAGACCAGTGAGTGACGATGACACTTGTAACAAGGAAGTGTATACCTTAATTGGCTTCTTTTTAGACAGGGAATATCCATTAAAGTTGTTAAAAATAAGAAACTAAGTTTTGGGAAAAAGGAGGAGTAGATATCAACCCATTTTAAGGGGTAACAACACAAAAATGGTGGAGAAGGACAACACCTTTGAAGGCAAGGCATTAATTTTGAGATACAATAGTCAAACATCTGGTGTTGTTGAAGTGGTGAACAAAATATGGGACACAATATTTAATGAAACTTTGAGGAATGATTTAGGAAGTTTCCCCAAAATAATATACTCAAGTGGGAAGAACATCAAAGAAATCTTGGAAGGAAATAGAATTATATACAAATGTTCCAGGATGTACAAGTGTGGAACTTGTAAATTTTGAAGGTTCATTAATGAAGGACCTTATGTAGTGGTGACTAACTATTTTAAGACCATTGGATGCCCTGGTAGGTGCAGTTGCAACACACAGAATTTGGTATACATTGCCACCTGTGTTAGCTGCAACGCATTCTATGTGGGCAAAACTGTCCGTAGGTTAAAGGACAGGATTGCAGAATATCTGAGGGTCATTAAAAATCACTACATACACAATGCATTGTATATGCATAGTACACACTGTATGGACTTTAAGAAATTTATTTTCTTTGTGATCGATAGAATAGGAAGTCTTGAAAGGGGTGGTAATGTCAGGTTGAGGGTGGAATTACTGGAATATAAATGGCAAATAACATTGGATGCTACTACTCCACCAGGCCTGAATGAACACATCTCCTTAAAGCCTGTTTTGAAGGATAGGGCCAACAGAATTTAGTTTCAATAGATGAACATTATGTATTTTCTGCACACTTGTTTCATTAAGTTGTTTACAGTTTCAACATAATTATTTTAAAAACTTTTTATTAGCATTTTATTTAAATGTTTTTCTAGTGGATTTTTGAGAGATATCATTATAATTATAGACAGGATGCTTTTCTAACTTTTTTGTTAGGGTATGTATAATATATTTTTTCTACTGTGCGTGGACACATTCAGTTGTTTAAACCTTTGTAATTATTGTATAATTGCTCAGTAATGTTTTTCATTGGATGATTGAATGATTGGTTGAGTATTTAATGTAAGGTATGGATGCTTTTCACTCACTCTGAAGAAGCCATTTGTTATGGTGAAAGCACTTAGTTGGTGAATTTGGATGTATTTGGATTAAAAGTTTCTGCCTAGAGCCTTGGACGTGGTTCCTTTTGTTTCTTCAAAATACCCAAGCTGCCTTGCTTACTGTGGAACCCTGGCTCCATAAAAACATCTTTCCCTAAATGCCAAAACCAAACTTATGTTGTTTACCCCCAAAGGAAACACATCCTTCAACAAATTAGACTTTAATATTCTTTCATCAAATTCCACAATACTTGAAGTAGTATCTAGTACTAAACTGTTAGCTGTGATAATTGACAAAGACCTAAAATTCGGCCTACATATCCAGTCCAACATAAATAAAACTCGTAAAAAAACTGGGATTATTATATAGGCACAAGAGATTTCTTCCCTTACTAACCAAAGAAGCAGTAACACTCTCATATTTGCTATCCTCTTTAACCTATGGTACACCTCTACTAATCAACTAGCATTCTGCTTCAAAAACAAAACTAGAATCCTGTTACAATAAAATCACCAAATTTGCTACAAATGGCTGCCATTCTTCCCATCACTGTACTGCATTAAGAAGACTTCAATGGCTTGAATCCCCACACTACCTGCTAGTCCTTTAGCTTACTACCACTCATAAACTAATTCACAAACCAAAAGACTGCTCAGCCCTCAGCTCCTTGCTCACCATCTACACCCCCTCTTAGACAACTATGGTCAGAACAACAACACTTACTCCACATTCATAAACCTATCTTAGCAGCAGGTAAGCTTCTATACTCCTGGACCATAGATAAACTTTTGAATAACCTTCCCCCTTCTCTACACAGTGAACACTCCCCTCTTCATTTCAAAACCACTCTACAAAAATACCATTCGTCAAAGTGGATTTGTAATTGCTCTTCCAAACCTTCTACTCCTCATTATGCCATCATCTGATGTCTTTTCTCTCCAGAACTACTCCTGCTTATATACTAGTCCCACTCTTTATTTCACTCTTCTCTCTCCCTTCTTATGTTTCACCTCAGCCTACCTACCCTCTCTAATAGTAATCCTTTGTAGTGAATTTTCCCTTCAGGGAATCCCTGTTCATAAATATAACCCTCTGCAGACTATTTTTTTTTCTATAACACATTGTAACCCTTCTTTATTCAATTATACTTTATTGTGAAAATTTACTAAAAATGATACAGAAGTATGAAACTTATGTTTATTTTTGCAACCAGTGAATTAAGTCTTATCCTAAGCTGTACATATGCTACTTCAGGATTATGCTGATTGTTTGTACTCTGTATCTTGTATGTGTTAAGCTACTCTGTATTTTTGTATTCTATTGTTTTGTGATACTGGAGCTTTTCTCCCTGGGGATCCACTGAACATGGGCTCATTCTGGCCCAGTGGACTTTCCCAGTAAACAAACATCAATAAATAAAATAATACAATTTAGCGCTGTTGCCTTCACAGCAAGAGGCTCTTCTATTCGATTCTCGGCTGGAGTGCCTTCTGTGTGGAATTTGTATGTCCTCCCCGCGGTCGAGTGGCCTCCGAAAGACATGAGTGAATGGTCGTGCCTTCACTGAAGGTTGGCCGTCGGGCTGGCAACTCGGCACCATAAAATCGAATGCCAATCATTAGCAGGCTGGAGTTCCTCTGTGGCGACCCCCTAACTGGTAAAAGCCAAAAAGACAAACAAACCAGTGCACTCCAACCTAGACACTAGCACACAAAGGAACTAAAGACAAATTATGTCACTTTTATTTATAGTTCTTTGCTGTCTTAGGTCTAAACATCCACTGGAATAAAATGACTCTGCAGTTCAGTCCTTCAGTAATGTTCACAGTTATCTTTTTCAGCAAAATGCTCATTTTGACCCAAAGTACTTTCTGTGTATTAACTCAAAGCCACTTTATATCAAGCAAATTGCTGGGCAGCATAGCTTAGTGAGTAAGAGACACTGGATAATGAAGTAGGATGCATAGGTTTCCCTGGCATATATTCTCCATCTATGTCACTGAGTAATCCTGCCAACTTTCTTATGCAGATTAGTACAGCTTCTATATTTGAAAAGGACCTGTGGCCTTTGACTAGTAAACCTGCCTAACATTTCATATATGTATAAAACAACTTCTGAACTATGACCCTTGCATTTTACAAACTGTACTCAGCATTGTAGGATATAATTTTAAACCTCTTACTCTATCGGCCACAGTGGTGCAGCGGTTAGTGTTGCCACCTCACAGCAAGAGATTCTCTGGTTCGATTCTTGGTTGGAATGCCTTCTGTGCAGAGTCTGCATGTCCTCTCTGTGGTCATGTGGGTTTCCTCCGGGTGCTCCAGTTTCCTCCCACATCCCAAAGACATGCTGTAGGTGGATTGGACACTCTAAATTGGCCCTAGGTGTGAGTGTATGCATGTGTGTGCCTTCTGTGGAAGGTTGGGTGCTGGGCTGGCAACTTAACACCATAAAACTTCATTGCCAATCATGAGCAGACAGGTGATCTGCTGTGGTGACCCCTAACTGGGAAAAGCCGAAAGAAGACTCTATCCATTTCGTACAATTCAGAGTAATCTAAGTGGTAGTACTGAAAGGCATATAAACAAGCCTGTCAATCATGCAGTTTAAGTCCCAAGGAGAGAAGTGACATTTCTAACCAAATAGGATAGGTTAATTCAAGCACAAAAATGGAAACTCCACCTAAAATGTCCCACAAGGGCAGCTAACTTAGTACTTACCTATGAACAAAGGAGATGCCCGCAGTAACTTTTGTATTTTCAGTTCAGATATAAGGTTATGCAATTGTTGCATAGTGAATTATTGGATGGAGTCACCCAAAATGGTTATGCCACTGGCAATCAATATACTAATCAGATTTATTGAATGCCTAAATGTTTCATGTAGTAGAATTTCTGATGTTTACTGCTTCTCCTTATTTGCATAGGTAAGAGATCATTAAGAAGTGAGGTAATTGTAATTGCTCTTCCAAACCTCCTACTCCTCACTATATGCCTATTGTGAAATAATGATGGAGTTTGGCTGATCTTTGTCAAAGCCCTTGGAGAATGCCATTTCTGAGAAAAGTCTTATTTATAGTTAACATAGGATCTTCTCAGGCCAGATGGATTTATGTGATATTTTATGAAATGGCACACATTAAAGATAGCTTTGAGAAAAAAAATAAACATTTTTCTTGATTTCGCTTATATTTGCATTTTACTTGGATCATCTGAATAGCAGTCCATGCAGTCAATTTATATTAAAAACAGCCTTTCCTATCACCTTTGCATATTTAATATAAAAAAGCCTAGTAATAATTCCTCAGATTCACTTTTTATGCATAACACCTCACTATTTATTGAACTTCTTTGCTATTTCTTAGATTACTGACAACAGAAAGAAAGAAAGAAAAACACGAAGCAGTGAAAAGACAATCAAGGCCTTTCAGGCTGGTGCCGAGTTCCCACACATTTCCAGTGACAGGCAGTAGTATCTGGAGGCTCTTGGTGGAGCTCATGCATTGATCTACATCGCAAAAACAGAAGAGATACTTGATCAGCAAGTTTTCTACTGATACTGAAATTTTAGACGGAATGCTTGCAAAATGACCTGGCTATCAGAGCAAACCCAAATAAATGCTATTCAGGCATAATTGTTTTTCTTATGCCATGCCTCAGAGAAAAAAAAACATATTGAAAATGTTCCTTCTTTAAATCACATTTGCTTTTGAGAGTATATATGCAGAAATGTATGTAACCTGAAGTAAATAATTCCAGACCAGTTAGAATAATAAACTACAGATTAAAAACTGCACTTACATTCTGCATTACACCTTGCCTCATGGAATGTGTTGCCATGTAAACTGAAGCAGGTAACTCAAAGACAAGTGAAAAGTGACAAGCAGATTTTTCTCTTTTCTCTGATACTCAATAAATGCTGTACACTTTACTTTCCCAGTGAAATAAGGTCAGGACAAATGGCAAATGATAGAATTTAGAGGGCAGTAGGCAGAATGAATAGCAGAGTGGAGGAATGTCTGCCCATCACTGTCTATCACCGATGTGTAGCTTGTATTTACTGTAATGCTTTGACAGTATTATGTGTTGTCATTGAACACGCATTGATGAACTAAGACTGAGAAGAGAGAGATAACTTTGTAACCACACATCCATCAGGAAAAGTAACAAACAAAAGTCAAACAAGTATAACCTCCTCAGTTTAATGTTTTTTTGATAGATACTGATTTTTTTTAAAACATTTTTGCTAGCAGGGACATGTTTTGCCTCAGAAGGTTAAACAAAAGGCTAGGCCAAGGGGAGATGTTAATCCACAATGGTACTGCTCTCAAGACAGCAGACTACCAAAAAAGTAACCCGTATTTGTCCTAAAATCACAAAGTATATATATATATATATATACTTCTTTATTTGACTTCTGCCATTCTAATGTAGCTGCTAAGTGTGGGCAACAAACTGCATGAAGTACTTGTTTGGCAAACTCATTTACTCATTGGATCCTACTTCTCAAACATATCTGGCTATATTTAATAAATCGCAATGATATCTTGAAAGTCATCTGGCTGCAAATCTAGCAACCTTATTTAGGCACTTTACATTTCAGATCTTAAACAGATGATGTGCGGATACAATTACAGCAGATTTCTCTGACATACTTTGACCAGATGTTTGTGGTGTCAAGCTCATCAGAGCTAAAAAAGAGTTATGTATGATAAAAATTATGCACTCTGATACTCATGGAATAAAATACCTCCATTTCGTATAAGTAGTTAATACCTTATACAGAAATTAGAGTTTAAGTAAGGTAGTAAAGGCTCCTCTATAAATATAAAACAGATACAGAGTGCTTGAAATGCCAATCCATGTGTACCATACAATGGTATATTTCTGAAGATTTTGCATTCTATGCAAAAATAATATCATTTTTTAAAGGTTTTTGATGGAACAAGTGTATTTAGATCAAGTATGTAGCTTTGGTATTACTTTCCTCTGTGGAAACAAAAGGACTGAAGTTGTAGTAGGAACTGATTATGTTCTATCTGAATATGCATAATAGGTCAGGAATAACAGGGCAAGAGGCTGCAAAATATTCAGAGAAAACCTGAGAGAATCAACATTTCATAGAATAGTTTTTACCTACATGTGTACACTTAGTTAACACACATCAGTTACAATCGGTCAAAGCAAAGTTTTAGAGTTGTACCTGCTATATCTTCTCTAGTATTTAATTTCTGCAGTCCTCAGCAGTTTGTATATTTCTTACTGGTTAAGAATCCTCTAGCTTTTAGGCTACTGAATGTTTTATCATGTGCTTTGCAGGTACTAGACTCATGCCTAGTAAACAGGAAGTTGCAGTTGTTTGCCATTGCAGTATTACTAAACAGAGCACTAGTCCAGGGAGGGCTGGATACAAAGGCAGGTTATACTGACACACTCTCTGCAGCTATTTTCTGTATCTTACTTCAGTTTACAGAACCAGTTCACTTTCTGATATTGGCCTGAAGACTTTATATACACTTCTCTTGACATGAAGTGATCTCTGAGCTATGCAGTCTGGTTAAGCTTCAGTCCAGTTATTAAGTAATTAAGTTCCTATCTGAGTACTGAAACTCTCCCTGCACAATACAAAGTAAAAATATAGTACTGACTTCAGAAAGAATCCACCCCTCAGTAACAGAAAATGCTAATTCTAACAAGACCTTTGTTATAGTCTTCTGCCTTTTGGTTTAGCATGCATGCCATATTAATGTATTTATTTATTTGTTTTTATTTGAATGTACTGTTTATTACCAAACATTAAAAAAAAAAAAAAACAAACACAGTGAAAGAGTAAAAATCAATACAAAAAAGTACATGGCACAATAAAGTGGCTCTTGTGTTCCACTCAGGAATTAGCTTTGTACTGTTATTATATAATCAAAAGAAGAAAAAAAAAACATTTTCACACAGGAAAACAAGCCAACTTACTTCTAAAACATGATTGATATACTTGAGCTTATTATGCTACAATCAGTGAAGGAATATTGTGTGCAACTCACTTATTTAATTTATTATAAAGCTTACTAGATATTCTACACAGGTTATTTATTATTCTTTTACTGTGTTCTGTCTACTGTTTGACAGGAGGTGTATTAAACAGAAAAATAATGTATTTTATAAATCAACTGTAGTTCACAGTAAAAGTCTAGCTTAATAGCAGATATATATTCTAGGACCAGATTTGCTTTGCTTTATGCAGAGTAACTGTGCCTTCTATTTCTTGCATCCTCTGTACATATGTAAATATCCTGTCACCTGCTGTTAATTTTATTAATATTCTCAATAGTTATGTACATTTTAAACTCCAGTATAATATTGCTGGTGAAAGGTAGACTATTAATGATCAGTATTTGCAAGTTTTATTCATATTGATACTTTGCTGTTCTTCCCAAACTACCAGTCAGCTAAGTACCTCTTCTTTTTCTCCCATGTTAACTGGCTGCATATTTAAGAATGTGTTCATCTCCTATGTCTCTTTCATCTCCCACAATCCTCAATTTTGATATTTTCTGAAAGAAATACCCAGAGTTAATCACTTTTGCCTTATTGCAAACAATATTCATTCATTCCTTCTCCAACTACCTCCTTAAACTATTTCAGGACCATGGAAGAACAGGACACAATCCTGAGCAAAGTGAGCTCAAGGCAGAGATTAATACTGGAGATGAAGTCAGCCTATCTCAGGATGCACAATTGCATGCATTCACGCAAACATACACTTAGAAAATACATTTCCTGTCTGACAGCTATTTCAAAAAAATAATTGTCCTATCAGAAGTTAAAAAAGAGATTCAGGCTGTGAAGTGATTCCAGAAAGAGTGTCTTAAAATGAATGTGTATAATAGAGCAAGCAGAAGCCATTAATATAGTATCTGATATATCTTTAAATTGAGGCAGATAGGGGGAAAAGGGATTTCAGTCAGGGTTGATGAAATTGGTGCTGACATAATTTCTGCTTCACATATCTGATAATTCTGCTGTAGATTAGTGGAGATCCTTGACCAGAACTGTTGGATAAGTATATATTGTAAGATGTTTTATGGAAAATTTGTAAGTTGCCTTTAAGTGTACAGCACTATGGAACATAGGGATATTCTCAGTGCAGTTTGTTAGATAACAAGGTTTTAGTTGACAATCAAAGCTGGATATAAGGAGGTTCCCTGAGAAGGTTTCCCAAAAGTGCAATACCCTAGAAGTGTGAGGTTGGAGAACTCAACTAAGGCTAACCTGAGGAGTGCCACTTGTGAAAATAATTGCTTACTCATCCAGAAGCTGTGCTTGGGAGAGGCCTATAGCACTGGCATTTGTTTTAAAGACAGTCTATATCCTGGAAGATCTGTCTGGACAGTGAATTTTGTACAAAAACAATCTAACTTACTGTGCATTTTGTCTTGATAAGCAAAACAATGAGGATTTATTTTTTTTGTTTATCTTGTGATAATAAAATGCATTTTTGTGTAAGTCTTGCCTCTAGTATTCTTGTATTAACACAAAATGAATATAGTGACTGAGACATACACGATACAAGTGCACCACCTTATACTTCAAAAGATTGATAAAGGAACTAGGAGACATAAAACCATGCACCTCAACTCCTTCCAAAAGCTATCACATAATGAACACACACAGTTATGACATATTGTGAACCAAATCACTGGCAGAGAAGAAGCAAAACTGCAGGCTTGGAATATCACCATTCCTTACACTTCTTGAAATCTCTTCTCTAACCACTTTCATTAAGAAGGCTCATAATTTATTACTGTGCATTGCCCCACAACTAAACTATCTGTGTTGAATAGTTTACCTGTTATTCTATATTCATGAGTTTGAAATTCATGGGTGGTATTCATAGTCCCGGATTTTACACCTGCATAGTCGTTATATGTGAAGAACACTGTTATGCCTATATGCAATCACTCTAAGTGGAGGTTACTGACATTATCTAAGGAAACACAAAGGCATTTTGATAAACACACCTGCTTAATAATGTTGTGTAGCTAAATGGGCCAAATCAAGTGTGTCAGATACAAATGTAAGCAAAGTAGAGAGCTATGTTGAGGCAAATTATTTTTCTGGTACTAGTGCCCATTTCATTTTTTTCATTGGAGAGAGAGGAATGCTGGGGAAGGTGATTAAGTATAAGAGGATTAGGAAGGTAGGATAGGTTAGGTAGCAGGTGCAGACAATGAGGACATACTAGACTGACAGGGATGATGGTGGGCACAAAATGTTGGGGGAAACCATGAACTTCACCAGTTCTGTTAGCTCCTGATGGCTGACATAATTGCTACCTGCACTAGCACTAGTCCTGGTGGGTGACACTACATCAGTCCCCTTGGGACAGGTAGTGCAGGATTTTTGGGAAAGTAATGCTGACAGGTTGCAACCCAGAGGGCTGTCTGTCTGTGCTGACTAGAATTAGCTCTTCATATAATATATGGCTGAAATTCAAAGAAGTGCTGGATAAACAGACTTTAATTATTACTAACAACTACGTTTATCACATTTCTTCTTCTGTTTAAAAAACATTGTTTTATAGTAGACACCACTGTAAACAGTTATTTTAGTTGTTGATTATTGTTCTTTTAGATATGTATATTTGTTTTATAATATATTTTATATTAAGTATTTTATATTTCTATTATCATATATTAATGTTTAGTTGTTAAAATTTTCAATAAAAACAACTGAGAAAAAAATAAGCTTATGTATATTAAAGTGAACTTTCTGAAACTGTTCAACGGTAATTGTATTGTATTTGCCTGACATACTTTTATTGCATTATGAAGGTTGTGTTGTTGCCACTGTGGTTGGTGTGGGGGTTGGTTATTGTATGAGGTAATTCTATTTCTATTACAGAAAAGAGTGCTATCTACACTTTGCAATTATCTTTTTGTATAAAAGGTTTAATAGTTGCTATTAGAATGATCACTGAATTGTATTATATACAAAAATGTTTTCTGGAAACATTGTCTGTGGATGTGTTGGCATGTATCGGATTGAAAAAGCTTAAGATAGGTTCATAGGTTCATAGGTTGGTACTAGGCTATCGGCCCTAGGGCCTATACAAGCCTAGCCATAACAATACCCTGGCTATTTCTTCCCACAGTATTTACATCCCTGGACCCCTGTCTAGCAGGGCTACTGATGTGATCCCCAGGGTGAATTTCCTATCTCCCATCCAATCATCAATGTTTCTTTTGAAGAGGGCCAAAGAGGTACTCTGCTTGACATGTATGGGCAGTCTATTCCAGAGTCTGGGAAGTCTCTGGGTCAGGAACCTATCCCTTCAGCATATTTTGTTCATTGTGATGACAAGGTTTAGATCCCTGGAGCGTGTGTCTCTGAGAGATTTCTTTAAGTGTAGCATGTCCAACAGCTCTGGTATGTTAAGAAGAGATTGCCTCTGAGTAGAAGATATGTGACAGAGTATAGGTGGAGTTTTTTTTAGATGGTCAGCATAGGGCATCTGTTTAGGCCTGTGATTCTTTTAGTGAGGTATTTCTGTGGCCTTTCCAGTTGTTGCAGATGTTTTGAGAGGTACATACCAAATGAGGGCATTGTATTCTATAAAGGAGCTAATGAGGAATGAGTACAGTGGGACAATGACCTCCTTTTTTCTGGATGGAAAGCCCTTAGTGATGAGGTGTGCCACATAGAAGGATTTTCTGACTGTTGTGGTGGTGTGGTTATTGAAGGTGAGACAACTGCCCACCTGTGTCCCTAAGTCTCTTATATCTTAAAGTGACATTTAAGAATGTGTTCATTCCTAATATTGTTCTATATCCTGGATATAAACAACCCCCCCCCCCCATCAGTATGTTCTGTTATTGGCATGGGGGTATGGGAGTTTTGCAGGTATGGGTTAGATGTCTGTATTCAGATGTCATCATTATTACCATTTTTATTGATGATGCCTGCTTAATTATTTGTTTTCTGCACACTGTAGATAAGCTTGTCACCATATAGCTCCTGCGGAATTGTCTTATATATTTTATTTTACCTCACTAAACAGATACAGCACCTAAACTAGCCATAAAACTAACCATGACACATAAACCTGCATTTTCAGATATTGAGAATGAGGTAATAGTTCATGCCCTTTGTCTCTATGGCAAGCGCATCTTGGAGACACAGTTATGTGACCTTTTCTGGTGGCAGGTGGTTGATGATGTGAATGTTCTGGGCAGTCTTGGCCATAACTGCAAGGCCGTCAGACATAGGTTCAGTGACATGATTAAGAGTGCTTTACTAGGGCCAGGGCCATTGCATGGGTACAAAAAGCTATTGGGGGTGGACTTGCTACTAAACCACCACTTGCTGAGACAGAGAAGTTCCTGTCATCTGTAAGGGAGTCAGTCGGGTCAGAGAAGAAGCCCAGTGCCATGATGGACACAGGGGAAGAGGTAGAGGACAGCCACATGGTGTTCACATCTATTGCTCCAGTTAAGCCATATATATATATATATATACATACACACACACACACACACACACACACACACACACACACATATATATATATATATATATATATATATATATATATATATATATATATATATATATATATATATGTGTGTGTGTGTGTATGGGTGTGTGTGTGTGTGTGTGTGTGTGTGTGTGTGTGTGTGTGTGTGTGTGTGTGTGTGTGTGTGTGTGTGTGTGTGTGTGTGTGTGTGTGTGTGTGTGTGTGTGTGTAAACTATAAAAGTGCAGTAGAGTTATAGTAGTTTTGTTTAAGTCATCGTCTTCCATTTAATGCTTACAACACCTCCCCCAATTTCCATTTTGTTTGTCTAGGAATATCTGGCATTGAGGTTAAATGACCACCTGGATATGGTATGATCATACCTTTTATTTTTCTTCATAGGTTCATAAATAAGTACTCAGCAAGCTGCTCTTATAGGTAATTTTAAGCCTAGCCAATTCCCCTTGGTGAAAATCATGCCATGTACATCTTCTCTGTGAGGTTAACACCTTAACCATTATGCCAACTCCATATATATATATATATATATATATATCTTTAAATCATCCATAGTAAAATGTTTACTTGCACTTGCATCTGTTGTTGCTTTATTCTTGTTTGTATAGCATATTTATGGTTATTTCATCTTGTATTTTTCCTTTTTTTATGTTTTATGTGCATATTGACAGGTGAAGCTGCCACCAGCTCAGTGGTACTCCTACTGTCTGATGTTCGAGAACTGGTAATCTGTGACAATGATGACAATGATGAACAGACCCAATCTGGTGTTGCTGAGGTTATGTCTTACACTGAAGATGTGGCTTCTACATTTCCTCCACAGAGTTTGGGTGCAATCAGCATGACTACACATACCCATGACACAGAACCATCTGACACTGGATAGGTCGAGAGGGTCATGGTTGATAGGACTCTCTCCATAGGCATCATTATGGTAATGTACCACACTGGGGTATTAGTAGAGGTGCTCTAAGAAGGCATGCTTATGTCACCCCCCCCCCAATGTTCATGTGAAAGCAGGTACCACCCAATGTATGCATAGGACTGCTGTGGAGGGACCAGGGCCTCAGAAGAGATGGTCAGAGTACAGCATGTCATGCATTCTGGCATGTGAGACTGCAATTATTATATGATGGGTCCTTGAACTAGATGAATGATGCAGTGGATCATGCAGTGTCTCTTATGGAATGCTTGCTTGGGAAGAGTCAGCATACATGTGGCCATAGAGCCACTACATTGTCAGATGTTAGCCGATGTGGCCATAGCCATATCAGATCCTGCTCTCATTGTGGTATTGCTTCCATTGCTCTGTCAGTGATTTAGGTGTCCACACCCACATATTGTAGACCATGTTGTCATGGTCATGGACATGGTTGTAACAGTATGTCCAGCAAACATCAGTCATATTCATGTAGCTAAACCACAAAAGCACCAGCAAATGAAAATAAATCACAAATGCCAACCAAAACTTTTATTAAAGTTCAATTTCTCTAGTGCCTCAGCTTATACCAAGCCTTTAATGAGTAAAAATCAGTATAAAATATGTTCCTATATATACCAGCTGCTCTATCATAATTAATTATATAATTAAACATAATAATCATAATTAAACAATTATACAATTTAAATCAAACATTTCCAACAGCATTCATTGTTAAGCCCCCTAGGGGTTAAAGTAGAATATTTCAATATAAATATTGCTTCTTTATACAACAGTGTTTTAGTTAAATTTAGAACCTAAATCACATTGTACTTTTCTAAAATAGTGGCCTTTAGGCCACTTACATTGCTGTTGTGAAAACATTTAAAATGTTGTGGTAAATGACTTTAAAGTTTCCCTGATCTAATGTCTCTCAGATGTTCTTGAAATCTGGTCTTTAAAGCCCTTTTAGTTTGCCCTATGTAAAAAAGTTCACATTCACACCTGATAACATAGTAAAACAATTTAACTTCCCTTTAGATGCAAAGGGTACACCATTTATATTAACAAATGTATCTATTATATATTCACAACTAATACATTTATTGCAAGGAAAAGTACCCGCATCAGTAATAGAACATGCCAACATATCTGCAGGTCTCTTAAATTTAGTATGAACAACAATATCCTTGATGTTCCTTCCTCTCTTATAAGAAAATATGGGTAATTTGTCTGTAATATCTTGTAAATTCCTATATTTTCTCAAAATGTCCCAATAATATAATAACATCTTCTTTATATTGGGACTCAGAACATTATATGTGGTAACTATAAAAAAACCTTCCCCCGGATTCAGCAAGCTGTGCACAGTGTGCAGGACTAGTGCAGGCACTCCAGTAGGCAATATGTCTACCGTGCGATCCAGGAATAAGCTGCAGGGGCATGCACGAGTGATCCTGCACTAGTCCTGCATGGGCTCAGCTCCTGTATGCAAATTACCCCATTTGCAGGCGAAATCTATGCAAATTAGGTGAATTTGTGATCCAGGAAGCTGTCAGGCAGCCGTGCAGGACTAGTGTAATCTGCAGAAATGTGCTTGGTTAGTAACAGAGTACATTTTTGCAAACTACAAAATGGAGTCATGACAGCTCCAAATAAAGGCTGTATATTATGTTGAAAGCATACCAATAGCCAAATATATGGCCATTGGCATGGAACATAGTTTAAAAAAAATAATAACTTTTATATTTTTAGCTGATTTCACCTGTTTAAGCGTAGGGCAGCAGCACGCAAATGGGATCGGGAGAAAAATAAACCTAAAATAAGCATTCTAACCAAAATCACTATTTTGCCATTATACTCAATGGCAAGCAGAAGACAACATGACCAGTGAATAGTGGTTGCTAAGGGGGGAAGCTCAGTGTGGGACCTGTAACTATGAATCAGCAGGCAATCCTATGCAAATGAGGGGAATGATATTGAATTCCAGATTTCCCCTCAATGCTACTCAGCACCCAACAGTATAAGAGCAGGAATAGCTTGGTGCAAGCCTAGGAGTTAGCTGACATCATAGGGGGTGTATCAGGCATACTGTAAGCAGACTGGAGCCCTGTGGCTTGGGTTTGCCCTTAGCTTAGCAGAGCTAAGAAAGGGGGTGTGTCTGAGGCTGCCTAACACTCTTTACATTGCCTAAGTGGGTGTGCGCACTGCACACCGGGGTTTAAACAAAACCAAAAAAAAAAAGTAAACAAGGAAATAGCAGCTCTGTGCACATTTGAGCACTTTGTTTGCGTGGCACACCCACAGGCTTAAACAGGAAGGCAATGGGAAGGGAAAACAGCAGTAGGAGGGTAATCTAGGAGAACTAGCACAGCTGGCAGGTGAAATGCATTGCAATCAGTCAATTACACAGGCAGCAGACCAGCGCAGCCCAGAACACTACTATAAACTATGCAAACACCTTTCCCTCTGTTTTTTCCCACATACTCTACACCACTGGTGTATACAAGCAGGGGAATTTTAACAAACAAAATCAACAAAATGATAGGAGCTGCAATAGCTATCATACATCAACATGTGGAAGAGGCTGAGGCCAGCCATGCCTGACACACAAAGCTAACTGAGGGGAACCCATTCCACTGGATACCAAGGTATGTGTAGGCCTAAGAATACTAGCCACAGGTACAACTGGGGATATCATGGGGATCTCACAGGCATCAGCATCCAGGGTACACCACCAGTTCCTGAATGGCATGTCAGCACATGCTGGTGAGCATGTATATTTCCCCAACACCCGTGAGGCGTTGGCCAGCAATATGCATCTCTTCCACCAAATAGCAGAATACCCTGAGGTAGTGGGTGCTATAGACTGTATGCACATATGCATCAAAGCACCACACACTGAGCGGGGTATGGTCTACATCAACCACAAGGGCTTCCCCTCCATCAACTGCCAGGTCATTTGCAATGCCCAGGGTATAATAATGAACGTGTGTGCTGGCTGTCCTGGAAGCTATCACAATTCCCACGTCTGGCATCTGACGCAGTTGTACCAGAGATTTGCCAGTGGGGGCATCCCTGTCGGTCACCTAGTTGGGGATGCTGGTTATGCACTAGAGCCATGGCTGATGACACCCATCAGAAATGCACACACACCCGAACAAGAACTCCATAATGAGGCACACGCACAGACAAGAATTATAACAGAGAGTGTGTTTAGGATGCTCAAGTCATGGTTCCGGTGCCTGGACACATCTCGTGGAGCCTTGCAGTACTCACAAGCTACATGTACTCAGATTGTCATCGTATGTGCCATGCTATACAATATGATCCTTTGGAAACAGCTGCAGCAGGAACAGCATGGGGCAGGGCCACACAACCCCCTCACCATTTTCCAATGCCTGCACAGGGACACAGAGTGACTCAGACAAGGAACAACCTAAGCCTGAACCAGTAGGCAGATGGAGGCATGCTCAGTATGCCCTGGCCTTGGCAAAGAGGCAAGGCATAGCACATATACTGACACAGGAGGGACCCAGGGAATGACACCTCTCTCTGACTCGCACATACAGTAAAAGGGATGCCAAATATTACACTACCTGTGCTCAACCATTTATAGGAAGTGTACTATGTGCTTCCAACATAAGTAGCTCTCCAGCACCATCCTCCATACTGGCACACCCACAAGGTAAGGCACTCTTCTTACTAATTGCCGAATGGAGTAGTATGTGTTGTTACTTGTATGTACAGTATAGATGTGAGCATGCAAGGGAATGGGGTGGCTGAATGGGATGCCAACATTTAGTTGGCAGCATGTGATCTGTAACAAATACTGGTGTCACCATATTAGCCAGTACTACACATGGTGACAAAACCCACTGCAGGAAATGTGCTGGGCCACATGTGTGTCCATATGACACACACATGCCAGTCAGGGAGGCTCACATACCCAAAAACAGTCTCAGCCAGCAGGACAGGTGTAGACACAAACAAAGGCTGTGCTAAGGCCTCTGAATGATGGCTATGGGTAAACCCCCCAAACCTACTCAGACAGACTACATGAGGTCAGGCAGTGGGATGTTAGTTCTGAAGGGTAAGAAGTCAGAAACTGATATGTAGGTCAATCAAACCTAAGACCTGTAGTACACTGATATGCCTCTAGTCAGCATGATAGGTTACAATACAGAATGAAATGGAGTACCTGACATACCAGTACAGTCATAGCAAATGTGTACAAGTGTCAGGTGTGCCCCCCCCAATCCTAAGTAGAAATGTAGTAACAGTCAGGTGTGCCACCCCAATCCTATGTAGAAATTTAGAAACAATCAGGTGTGCCCCCCAATCCTAAGTCGAAATGTAGTAACAGTCAGGTGTGCCCCCCAATCTTAAGTAGAAATGTAGTAACAGTCAGGTGTGCACCCCCTAATCCTATGTAGAAATATAGAAATATCAGGTGTGCCCCCCCAATCCTAAGTAGAAATGTAGTGACAGTCAGATGAGCTCCCTCCCATGCAATCCTATGTAGAAATTATCAGGTGTGCCCCCCCAATCCTATGTAGAAATGTAGAAACAGTCAGGTGTGCCCCCAATCCTACATAGAAATGTAATAACAGTCAGGTGTCCCCCCAATCCTATGTAGAAAAGTAGTAACAGTCAGGTGTGCCCCCCTCCAATCTGATGTAGACATGTAGTAACATGTATGTGTAGGTATAATACCAGTGGAGCACAGATGAACTGAAGTGCCCAAGGTAGCAGGATAGATTGTAGCATTTGTACAATATGCAGGTATGCGTGTGTTAGGTAGGTGTGTGTTTCATATTGTGTGAGAGTGGTCAGTATGTATGCATATTGAGGTCTGACCTGGTGGCCATTGCCCACTATTGCTGATGGCAGGGCCAAGTCCTCACAACTGCAGTGCCAAAGGCAATGCTCCCCAGTATAACATATTCTAACAGTAAGCCATTATAAATGTATGGTGGTAAAATGTGTCAACATCTGAAAGCTGGACATGGCATGACTCTTGGGCTAGATGTAAAAGCAGTACACAGGGAGAAGTACCCCAGACATACAGTGTATAATGTGTAAGCATGAAATGAACACACCTTGGAATTGGACATACAGGTATGCATTACATTATCTGGGCTTGCTGTAGGGAATACCGATGTTGTCTGGCTGAACACTTGCAGATCACAAAGGTGGTAGGACTGATGTATTGAGAAACAGCTGATGTCCCTGCACAAGCCAGCATAACTGGAATGTCCCATGCCTATATGTGAGTCAGATGCAAGTACTGTCCATAGCACACATGCACCCAGCTCACCCAAACACCACCCACAGGTACCTTTCCAGTTTTATCTCTGCTATTGGGAATGGGTACAATATGACCCCAACCTGTATATGACAATAGCGAACGAATGCAGCATGCAGTGCAGGTGTCCCATGCAGGTGTGTCCCTAGCTGTAAGCAACACCATGCCAGCATCCACACCACCTGATCAATACTGATAAGAAAGTATTGGCATGAACACCTAGCACACCTA
Source organism: Protopterus annectens (assembly GCF_019279795.1). Lineage (NCBI taxonomy): Eukaryota > Metazoa > Chordata > Ceratodontiformes > Protopteridae > Protopterus > Protopterus annectens. The sequence continues at coordinate 716,556,501 of NC_056746.1, read as the reverse complement.
CCCTGACACCCCAGGGGAATATACTGTATGGCAGTCTGGGACTGTAGGAGTAACAGAATGCAACAGCCTGCTTCAGCTGGCCTGCATCACAACCAAATGACCTACAGGCCTCTGGCAAAGGCCTAGTTCTCACCCATACTGCCAATGTATGTTATGTCATGGACACTGAAATAACAACATAACGCACTCCACATAGCCCATATGCAAGGCCATGTGGACAAACCACAGTAACATGTCCAACATATTCCACTGCATGAACTGTGGACCAACAAAAAAACAGCTGTGATGGGGTGATAACTATAGGGAATGTATCAGAGAATGTTTGCATTATGTATGGAAGAGGATAGAATAATAGGGGGGAGGGAGCATGGGCACCATGGAATATGCAAAGTCCGAAACACAGCCATGTGGACATACTATCCCTGGCTGCAAACACAAAAATTGATGGTTACAAACCTGCCCGTACACCACAATAGGGGTAATGTCCTGACTTATGACCCCTGCCTCTGGGTAACCTGTGTGAATCTGTACAGCTATGAGGTATTGCCACAGCAAGATAAGGCCATACTGTCACGTCGATGGATGTACAAGTATGGGATCCTCTGCCATCACTGTACCAAGGTTCGGAACTGGATACACAGACATCAAGTGTCTGCAGCTCCCCCTCCAGAATGGCATAACTTTCCAGGAATATGTAGGCATTTGACCACAATACTGGACACAGCTGCATTCACCCTGCATTCCCTAGGACATCACTGTGAGCAACAATGTCTACCCGAGAGTACTTGAGGGCATAAAACATCATATTGTATAACAGTGCACGTGTCTGAATATCTCTGCTAACACCAGTACCATGTAGCAGAAGCAGCACAGAAACAATCACCTACAGTACACACTATCCCTTGCACAGTTAGACCCCATATTGCCCACTGAGCTACAGATACCCTGTAGAAACAGTTTGCTAGCTGTAGGTGTAGAACACAAAGGTCTGCACTGGAGTACAATCTACCTGGAATGGAGCCACACATTCAATGCAGAAGGCCATACTGGGCATGCTCACACACTTAAACAAATGAAGCCCATGTCTGCAAAACAACAGTGGACCATACATATCTGACAGTTGCAGATGTTAGTGCATACACTCCTCAGTATGCACCAGTCATGCTTTGCACACACATTGTATGTGTGCCAACAACAGTAGACCATACAAATCTGACAGTTGCAGATGTTAGTGCATACACTCCAAAGTATGCACCAGTCATGCTTTGCACACACATTGTATAGGAATACATACATATATCCAAGGACAACACACTATAATATGCCAAAAGTAGACATACATAGATGTGTGGAAGAGAGCGATAGTGACAAAGAGCCTTCCATCATGAGGCCTGTCCCACCCAGCACACAGCCAAATGGCTACAACCACATGATGTGTAAATGTCACTCACTGTAGAAATTAGCCACTGGTATCCCTCATCATTAAAGACTCTGTGGTGCTAGTGCCAGCTGCGCATCATGACTGTACAAGGCAGTAGTCATCTAGCAGTTGTATACACATACCTGTGGAATATAAACCTGCGTATGCCTGACTGCAGTGTGTCTACCTCTAGATGAATGGGTTATGACCCATGCACACATACTGCCCTCACCATAACCCTACTATGAGAAGCCTGCTGATATCATTCACTTTGAAATACACCTTTGGGAAAGGAGTAGCCCAGTAATCTCTGCGGTGCTTCCTATAAATCCATAAAACTAGTTGGGTAGGAGTTCTAATCCCAGACATGGCAACTGTGTGTGTGTGTGTGTGTGTGTGTGTGTGTGTGTGTGTGTGTGTGTGTGTGTGTGTGTGTGCGTGTGTGCGTGTGTGCACGTGTGCGCGTGTGCACGTGTGAGTATGCGTGTGTGCGTGTGTGTATGTGTGAGTGTGCATGTGTGCGTGTGTGTATGTGTGCGTGTGTGTGTGTGCACGTGTGCGCGTGTGCGCGTGTGCGCGTGTGTGCGTGTGAGTGTGCGTGTGTGCGTGTGTGCGTGTGTGTATGTGTCTCAGTTTGTGTAGGGGGCAATGCTTTTTAGGCTAGCCACACTCACTACAATTCAAATGCCCTACTTTCGCAAGCCTGCTGAAGTCATTCACTTTAAAATACACCAGTGGGAAAAAATAGCCCAGTAATCTCTGTGGCACGTCCTATAACTGTGTAATGCTGTAGTGTGATAAACTAGTTAGGAAGGAGTTCTATGTCCAGATATGGCAACTGTGTGTGTGTGTGTGTCCCTGTCTGTGAAGGGAGCAATGCTTTTCAGGCTAGTCACACTCACTACAATTCAAATGCCCTACTTTGGCAAGCCTGCTGATGTCATTCACTTTTAAATCCACCTTTGGGAAAGGACTAGCCTAGTAATCTCTGTGGGGTGTCCTATAACTGTGTAATTCTGTAGTGTGATAAACTAGGTCGGTAGGAGTTCTAATTCCAGACAAGGCAAATGTATGTGTTTGTCTGTGTTTGTCTGTATAGGGAGCAATGCTTTTTAGGCTAGTCACACTCACTAAAATTAAATGCCCTACTTTGGCAAGCCTGCTGATGTCATTCACTTTGAAATACATCTTTGGGAAAAAATAGCTCAGTGTTCTCTGTGGCGTGTCCTCTAATTGTGTAATGCTGTAGTGTGATAAACTAGTTAGACAGGAGTTCTATTCCCAGACATGGCAACTGTGTGTGTGTCTCTGTGTAGGGAGCAATACCTTTTAGGCTACTCAGACTCACTACAATTCAAAATGCACTACTTTGGCAAGCCTGCTGATGTCATTCACTTTGAAATACACCTTTGGGAAAAAATAGCCCGGTAACCTCTGTGGTGCATCCTATAACTGTGTAATACTGTAGTGTGATAAACTAGTCAGGTAGGAGTTCTAATCCCAGACATGGCAACTGCATGTGTGTCTCTGTCTGTGTAGAGAGCAATGCTTTTTAGGCTAGTCACACTCACTACAATCCAAATGCCCTACTTTGTCAAGCCTGCTGATGTCAGTTTGAAATACACCTTTGGGGAAGGAGTAGGCCGTTTATCTCCATGGTGCGTCCTATAACAGCATAATGCCGTAGTGTGATATGGTAATTCGGTAGGGGTTCTATTCCCAGACATGGCAAGTGTGGATGCTTGTGTTTGTTTATCTGTGTAGGGTGCAATGCTTTTGAGGCCATTCACAGTCACTACAACCTCAATTGGCTTACTTTGGCAAGCCTGCTGTCAATCCCAATGAAATACACCTTTGGGGAACGAGTACTCCAGTAATCTCCATGGCGTGTCCTATATCAGCATAATGCTGTAGTGTGATATCGTAGTTTGATAGGGGTTCTATTCCCAGACATGGCAAGTGTGGATGTCTGTGTAGGGTGCAATGCTTTTGAGGCTGTTCACAGTCACTGCAACTTCCGTTGGCCTATTTTGGCAAGCCTGCTGATGTCATTCCCAATGAAATACACTTTTGCGGAAGGAATACTCCAGTAATCTCCATGGTGTGTCCTATAACAGCATAATGCTATAGTGTTATATAGTAGTTTGGTAGGGATTCTATTTCCCGACATGGTAAGTGTGGATGTTTGTGTGTGTGTTTGATTATCTGTGTAGGGAAAAATGCTGTTGAGGCCATTCAGAGTCACTACAACCTCCATGGGCCTGCTTTGGCAAGCCTGCTGATGTCATTCCCAGTGAAATACACATTTGGGAAAGAAATGGTCCAGTAGTCTCCATGGCACATCCTATAACTGTGTAATGCTGTAGTGTGATAAACTAGTTAGGTAGGAGTTCTAATCCCAGACATGGCAAGTGTCTGTGTTTGTCATTCATATCCTGTGTGGAGGTGGCTGTGAGTGTGTAACAATTGGACTCATTGTGGAGCATGTTTTGCAAATTTCTTATATGGTGGCCCTATTATATATCACAATGTCCACCTTACAAGGATAACAGATGTCAAATTGCTGAGAGGTTGGGGTGCCAATCCATATCCCTACATGTGCCATCAAGGCCTGGTGAACAAAGTAAGAAAGCCTTGTATTACCCAGAGAATACTCTCAACCCATGTCTCACACACAAACACTCTTGCCTAGGCAACAACCGCTAGGTTGGTAGTACCCTACATATTGCTCACAGATAGTAATCATGGTGTGATTGCAGTGGACTACAGAGTGCATGGTACCCTGTCCATCAGGACAATAGGCATGTAATTGCAGACAGTGCACCTTCACTATGTTCTCCACTGGACACCTGCAACAATGGTGGTGCCATCAAACGTGACCCACAAATGACATACCATGCCTTAAACACATGCTGTGTATGGACAGATGCCACTGACACCATGGAATACCTGTATCATGCTATCAATGTAGGTGCAGGGTCAACCTGCCGTCCATTACCAGTTCCCGCCACATGACATCAGGACTGGCACATCTGATGATAATCTGTGTACACAACACGGGCTAGACACCCCAGGTACAGTTCCACATGTCACTCTACATGCATGTGGGATGTGTGCACATCCCAGACTCCATCCATGTCATGGATTGTAGAACAGATACATGGCAAGCACTGCACAGCACTGGCCACACACAATAGTAACCCAGGTGACTGGATGGTGAATACAATACCCACCTGTGTGGGCCAATCCAGGCACTACACCCATGAGCCACACTTCAGACCATTGTCATGTGGCCTGATACCAAGATATACCCTTCATCTAGCCTTGTATAGCCTTCTGGCACAGTCAACCACTACACACCAGTGAAACAATGCACCCATTTATGTCAGTACTGGAACCCTGTGTCTGTGTGTGTGGTATATGATGCTTTCAACCACATTCACACTCACTACAACTCCCACTGGCATACTGAAGCATGCTGTCTGATGTTAGACACCTTCACATACCCCTTGTCCATATAACCTTTGGATAACCCCTGTGGTGCATGTGATACCTGTGCATTGCTGTATTGTAGCAAACTAACTAGTTAGGAAGTGTATTCCTGACCCTGCCAAGTGTGACAATGTTTGTGAGTCCCTGAGAGAGTGTGGCTGTTTTGATGCTGAGACCTGTTCATGTGGACAGGCACGTGTACTACACCTACTGTATCACTACTATATCACTGTTGCAGATGTCACTCACCATCACATATACTTTTGAACAGCTCCTCAACATGTATGTTATGTGGCGCATGCAAAAACTGCATAGACATGTGATAGCAATACATTGTCAGTCAGGGGGTTAAAACCACATACTGGTAGTTATGTGACACAAAGATACTCAGGTTTTACTCTCCCACTCCCTCCCTGACTTACTTTGCCTCTGTCTCTGTCACTCCCTCTCTGGTGGATATGGAGAAGTACACCTACTTTGCTTAGGCAGCAGCTTGTGTTTTGTAAGTGATGCTCATGATCAGCTGATGGCATCTGCATGAATTGCAGTCCTCCTGTCACTGATTGCATGTGGAACAGCTGTGGTAATAGTTCCATAGCCAATTGCATGGAAACACACTCCGATATCTAGGAACATCATGTTGGTGTTGGGCCTTTTCATTCACTGTGAGCAGGATCTAGATCTGTTTTTTGGCAAATAGCATTACAGATGGTTTTGGGATTTACCTCTAACAACATACACTGTGGAAAAAGGCCAACAGACAGGAGGGGGATGTGCCAGACATGACTACAGAATGTAAGTGTGCTATTTTGCATTTGGAGTAATGGTGTAACAGGGTGTGTGTGGATATGGCTGGTCTACATGTTTTAATACCTGTCATGACAGTGCTATGTTTTTGATGAAATTTCCATCTGTAGGGTCATCTACAGACTAGGCAGTGTATGGAGCCTTTTGTTTCTTGTGTTACTCACAGAACACCTATCTGAGAACTGCAGAAGCATAGTGTGAGGATTTCATTCAGTACATGGTGACAGCCATGAGATTTACTGACTTTATATCCCTCATAGGACATATGTCACAACAAACCCTGGTAAGACAGTAAATGCATGAGGTTATCACAGCAACATGCCAATATTGGGCCAGTGTTCATAACTCCAGCCACAAGTCTGTCAACCTTTGTACATATGACATGCAGTAAGAGGTGCATATGTTCTGTACACCATTATTTATTGACATCATACTTGATAACAAGCCAGTGAGATATCAGACTGCTAGACATGTTATGTATAGTAGGGGTTATTTCTGAGGATATAACTTGGGCATTCTGTGGTTGTGTGTACAGTACTAGGGTCTGTGTACTTAGGTTGATTGTCGACAGTATGTGTATTGCGCATACGTACCTTGCGCTGTGCAGAGACTGTGGTAGATACCATTGTTCTTGGTCCTGTTCTATCTCATGTTACATGCTGCTCCAGTGTATAGTACCCTATTGTCTAACATGTCTGTAGGGCCAGACACACATGTCCCATATCACAGAGAGCCATCAGACTACACTGTGCCATGACCCAGTGTATGTAGGGTTAGTGTATGAGTGGCACATATGAGGATGGTGTTTATCAGACAGTTCACATAGTGTCATATTAAGCTTGTGTACCATATGTGGCTGTGGCTGTGTTTATATTGGTTGTGGGTATGCACTTTCTCACAGGGGTCTGTTACTCTGTGCTGTGACATGCATGTAGAGCCTACTATAATCGCAGGTACATGTGTATTCCACCATACAAAATGTAGTCCAGTGTTGTGACAGCCTGCCTGTAGTTTCAACAGTGCTTTGTGATATGCCTAGCAGTCTAGTGTAATTACCCAGTGTGCTACGTTCAGTTATTTGCAAGACATACTGCTGCCAGGCCACCACAACTGTTGTGCATTTCTGACAAAGCAGTGGGATTCTGTATAGATGTATGTCACTAACTACTGGGTAGTATGTGGCCATGTGACCTCTGCACCACCAGGTATTATGTGTCAGGATAGACTGGCGTGTGTGCATGCATAAACTGTGTGGGCATATGTAGTCCAGTATTTATGTGATATACCCATGTACATGGCTATTAATATCCACATTGGGAGGCGTGATCCACATGTCTTGCATTAAGGGGATATGTGTACACCTCTGGACTGGCCACAGAGTGCCAGACTCTCCACATATATTGGTCATATCTCTGCTGTAGTCCACAGGATCATTACTGTGCTAGCAGTGGTACTGTACCATGATGTCATTAGGATGTCTGTCAGTAGCCAATGGCGCACATGTCAAATGCAGATGTGACCTCCCACACACATGTCTGTTAAAACAACCCCTATTACAGTAGCAACAGTCTACATATGCACCTGAAATACATACATGACATCCCCTTGCACGAAGAGGTTGGGACTGTTGGTGCTGATGTAGGACTCCACTCCATGTTCTGGACATATGGTAAACAAATATGTATATATATTTATCCATATATCTATATAGATATATGCACATATACATATCTACATACATATATGGATATAGATAAGTACATCTATACACATATAAACACTCAAATATATACATATACACAGCAATATATGTCTACACATATACAGATATAGACAACAAAAAGGCAGGAGTTTGAGCTGGATGTGTCAGAATTAAAGATGTTAAGATTTTCACTGGGTGTGATGAGGGTGGACAGGATTAGGAATAAGTATTTTAGAGGGTCAGCCCAGGTTGTAAGGTTTGGAGACAAAGCCAGAGAGGCACGATTACATTGGTTTGGACATGCTTCAGCTTGGCCAGCTAAGAACTTGGTTATATTCAACTGGACGTATAAGAGAATTTAAGTACCTTTATCTGCACTTTTTTTTAAAAAAATACAGTATTATACAGTATTTAATTTGATTTAAACTGTGTATGAAGGAGTGTTGAAGGAATTTTTAACTGAAGTTATTCTGCTCTTCAGTAACTTGAACTGAAGCTAGTGTTGGCTGAATTTTGTTATTTGCTAGTAATTACAGGTGTGGGGGTAGCCACATTATTTGATTTCCTGTCCTTGCATATTTAAACTGGTGCATGTGAAATAATTCCTGCTTTAAAACTTCAGCTTGGCCAGCTAAGAACTTGGTTATATTCAACTGGACGTATAAGAGAATTTAAGTACATTTATCTGCACTTTTTTAAAAAAAATACAGTATTATACAGTATTTAATTTGATTTATACTGTGTATGAAGGAGTGTTGAAGGAATTTTTAACTGAAGTTATTCTGCTCTTCAGTAACTTGAACTGAAGCTAGTGTTGGCTGAATTTTGTTATTTGCTAGTAATTACAGGTGTGGGGGTAGCCACATTTTTTGATTTCCTGTCCTTGCATATTTAAACTGGTGCATGTGAAATAATTCCTGGTTTAAAACTTCAACTTGGCCAGCTAAGAACTTGGTTATATTCAACTGGACGTATAAGAGAATTTAAGTACCTTTATCTACACTTTTTTAAAAAAAATGCAGTATTATACAGTATTTAATTTGATTTAAACTGTGTATGAAGGAGTGTTGAAGGAATTTTTAACTGAAGTTATTCTGCTCTTCAGTAACTTCAACTGAAGCTAGTGTTGGCTGAATTTTGTTATTTGCTAGTAATTACAGGTGTGGGGGTAGCCACATTCTTTGATTTCCTGTCCTTGCATATTTAAACTGGTGCATGTGAAATAATTCCTGCTTTAAAACTTCAGCTTGGCCAGCTAAGAACTTGGTTATATTCAACTGGACATATAAGAGAATTTAAGTACCTTTATCTGCACTTTTTTTTTAAAAAAATACAGTATTATACAGTATTTAATTTGATTTAAACTGTGTATGAAGGAGTGTTGAAGGAATTTTTAACTGAAGTTATTCTGCTCTTCAGTAACTTGAACTGAAGCTAGTGTTGGCTGAATTTTGTTATTTGCTAGTAATTACAGGTGTGGGGGTAGCCACATTATTTGATTTCCTGTCCTTGCATATTTAAACTGGTGCATGTGAAATAATTCCTGCTTTAAAACTTCAGCTTGGCCAGCTAAGAACTTGGTTATATTCAACTGGACGTATAAGAGAATTTAAGTACCTTTATCTGCACTTTTTTAAAAAATACAGTATTATACAGTATTTAATTTGATTTATACTGTGTATGAAGGAGTGTTGAAGGAATTTTTAACTGAAGTTATTCTGCTCTTCAGTAACTTGAACTGAAGCTAGTGTTGGCTGAATTTTGTTATTTGCTAGTAATTACAGGTGTGGGGGTAGCCACATTTTTTGATTTCCTGTCCTTGCATATTTAAACTGGTGCATGTGAAATAATTCCTGCTTTAAAACTTCAGCTTGGCCAGCTAAGAACTTGGTTATATTCAACTGGACGTATAAGAGAATTTAAGTACCTTTATCTGCACTTTTTAAAAAAATACAGTATTATACAGTATTTAATTTGATTTAAACTGTGCATGAAGGAGTGTTGAAGGAATTTTTAACTGAAGTTATTCTGCTCTTCAGTAACTTGAACTGAAGCTAGTGTTGGCTGAATTTTGTTATTTGCTAGTAATTACAGGTGTGGGGGTAGCCACATTATTACCCCGTATTTAATTTGAAAATCCTGTTTAAAATTAGC